>NC_079194.1:304767204-304910365 GCF_029499605.1 Hyla sarda | reverse complement strand
TCTGGGGCTTTTTGACGTATGTTTGGGGTCATTGTCCTGCTGGAAGACCCAAGATCTCGGACACAAACCCAGCTTTCTGACACTGGTCTGTACAGTGCGACCCAAAATCCATTGGTAATCCTCAGATTTCATGATGTCTTGTACACATTCAAGACCCCCAGTGCCAGAGGCAGCAAAACAACCCAAAACATCACTGACCTCCCCCATATGTCACTGTAGGTACTGTGCTCTTTTCTTTGTAGGCCTCATTCCGTTTTCGGTAAACAGTAGAATGATTTGCTTTACCAAAAAGCTCTATCTTGGTCTCATCTGTCCACAAGACGTTTTCCCAGAAGGATTTTGGTTACTCAAGTTCATGTTGGTAAAATGTAGTCTTGGTTTTTTCTGTCTCTGTGTCAGCAGTGGGGTCCTCCTGGGTCTCCTCCATAGTGGGGTCCTCCTGGGTCTCCTCCATAGTGGGGTCCTCCTGGGTCTCCTCCATGGTGGGGTCCTCCTGGGTCTCCTCCGTAGTGGGGTCCTCCTGGGTCTCCTCCATAGTGGGGTCCTCCTGGGTCTCCTCCATAGTGGGGTCCTCCTGGGTCTCCTCCATAGTGGGGTCCTCCTGGGTCTCCTCCATAGTGGGGTCTTCCTGGGTCTCCTCCATAGTGGGGTCCTCCTGGGTCTCCTCCATAGTGGGGTCCTCCTGGGTCTCCTCCATAGAGGGGTCCTCCTGGGTCTCCTCCATAGCGGGGTCCTCCTGGGTCTCCTCCATAGCGGGGTCCTCCTGGGTCTCCTCCATAGCGGGGTCCTCCTGGGTCTCCTCCATAGTGGGGTCCTCCTGGGTCTCCTCCATAGTGGGGTCCTCCTGGGTCTCCTCCA
Organism: Hyla sarda; assembly: GCF_029499605.1. NCBI lineage: Eukaryota > Metazoa > Chordata > Amphibia > Anura > Hylidae > Hyla > Hyla sarda. The sequence goes on along the minus strand of NC_079194.1, from coordinate 304,909,507 downwards.
TAGTGGGGTCCTCCTGGGTCTCCTCCATAGTGGGGTCCTCCTGGGTCTCCTCCATAGAGGGGTCCTCCTGGGTCTCCTCCATAGCGGGGTCCTCCTGGGTCTCCTCCATAGCGGGGTCCTCCTGGGTCTCCTCCATAGCGGGGTCCTCCTGGGTCTCCTCCATAGCGGGGTCCTCCTGGGTCTCCTCCATAGCGGGGTCCTCCTGGGTCTCCTCCATAGCGGGGTCCTCCTGGGTCTCCTCCATAGTGGGGTCCTCCTGGGTCTCCTCCATAGTGGGGTCCTCCTGGGTCTCCTCCATAGTGGGGTCCTCCTGGGTCTCCTCCATAGCGGGGTCCTCCTGGGTCTCCTCCATAGCGGGGTCCTCCTGGGTCTCCTCCATAGAGGGGTCCTCCTGGGTCTCCTCCATAGCGGGGTCTTCCTGGGTCTCCTCCATAGTGGGGTCCTCCTGGGTCTCCTCCATAGTGGGGTCCTCCTGGGTCTCCTCCATAGTGGGGTCCTCCTGGGTCTCCTCCATAGTGGGGTCCTCCTCCTGGGTCTCCTCCATAGAGTTTCATTTCATATAAATGTGGACAGATAGTTCGCGCTGACACTGATGCTCCCTGAGCCTGCAGGACAGCTTGAATATCTTTGGAACTTGTTTGGGGCTGCTTATCCACCATCAGGACTATCCTGCAGTGACACCTTTCATCAGTTTTTCTCTTCCGTCCCCACCCAGGGAGATTATCTACAGTGCCATGGGTTGTAAACTTCTTGATAATGTTGCGCACTGTGGACAAAGACAAATCTAGATCTCTGGAGATGGACGTGTAACCTGGAGATTGTTGATATTTTTCCACGATTTTAGTTCTCAAGTCCTCTGACAGTTCTCTTCTCCTCTTTCTGTTCTCTCCTCCTCTTTCTGTTCTCTTCTCCTCTTTCTGTTGTCCATGCTTAGTGTGACACACAAAGACACACAATGCAAAGACTAAGTGAACTTCTCTCCTTTTTATCTGCTTTCAGGTGTGATTTTTATATTGCCCACACCTTTTACTTGCCCCAGGTGAGTATAAAGCAGCATCACATGCTTGAAACAATCTTATTTATCCACAATATTGAAAGGGGCCAATAATGTACAGCATGGTGGTTCGCTTATAATACCGTAGGCAGTAGTGTCCAAACTGAGGCCCTCCAGATGTTGCAAACTACAACACCAAGCATGCCATTGGCTGTTCGGGCTTGCAGGGAGTTGTAGTGTTGCAAGATCTGGAGGGCCATAGTTTGGAGACCACTGCCGTACGCCATTAAGGAGAGGTGACACAGAGCAGTATTATAGTAGTTATATTCTAGTATATAGGGGCAGTATTATAGTAGTTATATTCTTTTATATAGGAGGCAGTATTATAGCAATTATATTCTTGTATATAGGAGCAGTATTATAGTAGTTATATTCTTGTATATAGGAGCAGTATTATAGTAGTTATATTCTTGTATATAGGAGCAGTATTATAGTAGTTATATTCTTGTATATAGGAGCAGTATTATAGTAGTTATATTCTTGTATATAGGAGACAGTATTATAGTAGTTATATTCTTGTATATAGGAGGCAGTATTATAGTAGTTATATTCTTGTATATAGGAGACAGTATTATAGTAGTTATATTCTTGTATATAGGAGCAGTATTATAGTAGTTATATTCTTGTATATAGGAGCAGTATTATAGTAGTTATAGTCTTGTATATAGGAGCAGTGTTATAGTAGTTATATTCTTGTATATAGGAGCAGTATTATAGTAGTTATATTCTTGTATATAGGAGCAGTATTATAGTAGTTATATTCTTGTATATAGGAGCAGTATTATAGTAGTTATATTCTTGTATATAGGAGCAGTATTATAGTAGTTATATTCTTGTATATAGGAGCAGTATTATAGTAGTTATATTCTTGTATATAGGAGGCAGTATTATAGTAGTTATATTCTTGTATATAGGAGGCAGTATTATAGTAGTTATATTCTTGTATATAGGAGGCAGTATTATAGTAGTTATATTCTTGTATATAAGAGGCAGTATTATAGTAGTTATATTCTTGTATATAGGAGCAGTATTATAGTAGTTATATTCTTGTATATAGGAGGCAGTATTATAGTAGTTATATTCTTGTATATAGGAGGCAGTATTATAGTAGTTATATTCTTGTATATAAGAGGCAGTATTATAGTAGTTATATTCTTGTATATAGGAGCAGTATTATAGTAGTTATATTCTTGTATATAGGAGCAGTATTATAGTAGTTATATTCTTGTATATAGGAGGCAGTATTATAGTAGTTATATTCTTGTATATATAGGAGCAGTATTATAGTAGTTATATTCTTGTATATAGAGGGCAGTATTATAGTAGTTATATTCTTGTATATAGAGGGCAGTATTATAGTAGTTACATTCTTGTATATACACAGTTTTAAAATTGATATGTATAGTCACAATACCGTAAACTCCATCCAGGATTTGCATGATACTGACCTGCAGGAACCACTCGGAGTCTCCTAGCGACTTGAAGAAGGTGGCGTCTGAGTCCCCCGGCACAGCGCTGGGCACGCAGGCGCGCATAAGCTTCTTAAAACTCGCCTTCACCTGACGGTTGTCGCCAAACTCCACCGGCACAAACTCACAATTCAGAGCGAAGTCAAACTTGAAGCCCTGAGGGGACGAAGAGACAATGTTCACTGTAAGGAGACATCCCCCGGCGTCATCCTGAAAGATCATCTGCTTACAGGCTGAAGATGTGTCACATGATCTCTCTACAAGGTGAAGATCTGTCACATGATCTCTCTACAGGGTCAAGATGTGTCACATGATCTCTCTACAAGGTGAAGACGTGTCACATGATCTCTCTACAAGGTGAAGATGTGTCACATGATCTCCCTACAAGGTGAAAACGTGTCACATGATCTCTCTACAGGGTGAAGACGTGTCACATGATCTCCCTACAAGGTGAAGACGTGTCACATGATCTCCCTACAAGGTGAAGACGTGTCACATGATCTCCCTACAAGGTGAAGACGTGTCACATGATCTCCCTACAAGGTGAAGACGTGTCACATGATCTCCCTACAAGGTGAAGATGTGTCACATGATCTCCCTACAAGGTGAAGATGTGTCACATGATCTCTCTACAAGGTGAAGATGTGTCACATGATCTCCCTACAAGGTGAAGACGTGTCACATGATCTCCCTACAAGGTGAAGACGTGTCACATGATCTCTCTACAAGGTGAAGACGTGTCACATGATCTCTCTACAAGGTGAAGATGTGTCACATGATCTTTTTATAAAGGTGAAGATGTGTCACATGATCTCCCTACAAGGTGAAGACGTGTCACATGATCTCTCTACAAGGTGAAGATGTGTCACATGATCTCCCTACAAGGTGAAGATGTGTCACATGATCTCTCTACAAGGTGAAGATGTGTCACATGATCTCCCTACAAGGTGAAGATGTGTCACATGATCTCTCTACAAGGTGAAGATGTGTCACATGATCTCCCTACAAGGTGAAGATGTGTCACATGATCTCTCTACAAGGTGAAGATGTATCACATGATCTCCCTACAAGGTGAAGATGTGTCACATGATCTCTTTATAAAGGTGAAGATGTGTCACATGATCTCTCTACAAGGTGAAGACGTGTCACATGATCTCCCTACAAGGTGAAGATGTGTCACATGATCTCTTTATAAAGGTGAAGATGTGTCACATGATCTCCGTACAAGGTGAAGACGTGTCACATGATCTCTCTACAAGGTGAAGATGTGTCACATGATCTCTCTACAAGGTGAAGATGTATCACATGATCTCTCTACAAGGTGAAGATGTGTCACATGATCTCTTTATAAAGGTGAAGATGTGTCATTCCTTTGATATGTAGCATTGATGAACCAGACACTGTCACAAGGTCGTCGCCATCTTTCATCACGTCCGTGTGTTTATATTGAGAAGCTTTGAGTTCCAGATCCGTTCTATATAATGAACTATTGCGCCCTCTGACCGAACACAAACAGCGCGGTGGGGGAAGTGGGGGTGGGGGGCGGGGCAAGATGGGGACATCATTTAATAAATGTCAGTAAGGTGCCAGAAAGGCCGCAGGGCCAGAGAAGCTTCACATAACTGCATTCTAACTAACAGCGACACACAGGATAGTCGTGAGGGTCGGCGGCCTTGGTACAGAGCCCGGGAGCGCGTTGTGGTTGCCTGGAGATTATCTCCCTTGTTTATTATAATAAAACGATATAATGTGATTACAGTGTCACAAAACACCACTGCGGGCTAAGCACAAGCCCCCATGATGGTTTGTTACACTGTGTCAGTACGGAGGGCAGAAAGTGTCTAGAAATGGATACAATTGTAACAACTGCTGTACAATGTGTCCCGTCTATGTATGGGAAGAATTGATCCACTCACTGACAGCAAGCACAGCTCCTGAAAATTATCACAGAAAACTAGAACTCATAGCTCGCACTGTTGTCTTACAGCTCTAGGATCCCACCATGGACAACAATTGCCAGGAGTTTGTGAGTTTTACAACAATTGCCAGGAGTTTGTGTGTTCTTGTAAATTTGCGTCGTTTTCCTCCAGATACTCCTGTAACCTTGTGTTCTGTAAGGAGTTTGTATGTTCTCCCTGTGTTTTGTAAGGAGTTTGTATATTCTCCCTAGCTTCTGTAAGGAGTTTGTATGTTATCCATGCATTCTGTAAAGAGTTTGTATGTTCTCCCTGTGTTCTGTAAGGAGTTTGTACGTTCACCCTGTGTTTTTAGGGACTTTGTATGTTCTCCCTGTGTTCTGTAAGGAGTTTGTATGTTATGCCTGCATTCTGTAAGGAGTTTGTACATTCTCCCTTCTGTATGTTCTCCCTGTGTTCTGTAAGTTTATACGTTCACCCTGTGTTTTTTAGGGAGTTTGCAAGTTCTCCCTAGGTTTTGTAAGGAGTTTGTGTGTTATCCATGCATTCTGTAAAGAGTTTGTATGTTCTCCCTGTGTTCTGTAAGGAGTTTGTACGTTCACCCTGTGTTTTTAGGGACTTTGTATGTTCTCCCTGTGTTCTGTAAGGAGTTTGTATGTTATGCCTGCATTCTGTAAGGAGTTTGTACATTCTCCCTTCTGTATGTTCTCCCTGTGTTCTGTAAGTTTATACGTTCACCCTGTGTTTTTTAGGGAGTTTGCAAGTTCTCCCTAGGTTTTGTAAGGAGTTTGTGTGTTATCCATGCATTCTGTAAAGAGTTTGTATGTTCTCCCTGTGTTCTGTAAGGAGTTTGTACATTCACCCTGTGTTTTTTAGGGAGTTTGTATGTTCTCCCTGTGTTCTGTAAGGAGTTTGTATGTTATGCCTGCATTCTGTAGGGAGTTTGTACATTCTCCCTTCTGTATGTTCTCCCTGTGTACTGTATGGAGTTTGTATGTTCTCCCTGTGTTTGAGTGGGTTTCCTCTCGTTTGCCTCCAACACTACTATACATGCCGGTAAGTTGATTTGGAATTTAGATTGTGAATGATCTGAGTGAGGACCAGCTCTTTACAGCGCTGCGGAATATGTTCGTGCTTTAAAAATAAATTAAAAGGGTACTCAGGCCCTTAGACATCTTATCCCCTATCCAAAGGATAGGGGATACGATGTCTGATCGTGGGGGTCCCAGCTGGGTGGGGGTGGCGGGGTCATGACATCACGACCCCCTCCGCCCGCTCCAAGCGTTGGGGAACAAAATCTTTCGAACGATGGGGCAGCGGAGTACCCTTTTAAGGAAATATAACCCCCAGATCGCCATGGTTAAGGGGGTTTTATAAAGAGGTTACATGTAACCACTGGAGACAGTCTTTTCCTGTGATGTTAGTTCGTTACAGTGTGTCGCGCAGGCTGCGTATACCACATCGGATTGTTTGGAAAGGGAAACAATTGTAACAGGTGCTACAATGTGTCAGGTCTGTAATGGTTACAATGAATCCCGAAAATTCTAACAGAAAACTATAACCCCCCCCCCCACTGGGCAGATAAAGAGGTTACACACGCAGCTGGACACCTAGGGGGCGCCATTTATCACTGGGCAGACAAAGAGGTTACACAGGTGCCATTTAGGGGGTGCCATCTATCACTGTGATTTTCCAGTTTGGAAGGCCATGCACCATACTTGCAATTGTTTTTGTAGCAGTTTTTGCTCGTCTTGTCATTTTTGGACGGGGCGTGGCTTAGACAGATTTTTTTTATTTATCAACTGCGTAAAAATGACCTTAGCGCCAAAAAACACGTGCAGGTATATTCCACTTCCCAGGTGTTGTAGGATGTGGGGGGCTCATCGATGCTTCCTTTAAAAAAATCCACAGAATTTATTATGTTGTGTTTGAATTTTTAGACGCAGAACTCGTCTGGAAAAAGAGCGCAAAATGAATTATATATATATAACCCAAAGTGCAAAGTGCAAGAAAAAGTGCAAACGTGTGACACAAAGGATGCGGTCTATCGCAAGCCCTTCTCCGATAGGATAGAGGCCCCCAACAAACCTTACCCTTCGCCTCCGGAACAAAAGGTACCTGTGAGGTTCCAGGTTCGATGTCCCTTTTTGCCGAAGCTACTAAGGGACCACAAATGCTCCCGCCCCCCCCTTGGCGTTAGCTGAGGTATCTGCCCGCAGAGCTGATAACGGTAGGTACCCGGCCCATGCAGGAGGACCCGGGGTGTTTGCAGGGAGGTGCAGAACCTAATGGCCACACACACCTCCCCTAGACCACCAGGAGGGACACCCAGAAGGGCTACCGCATCCTAACAATCCTGTGGACACACAACACGCAAAAAGTGACACAGTGAGAAAAATAAATAAGTAAATGTGCAGATATACTGCCCGGACATCCGGACGGATCTGTAAATATGTCTCTGATCCTAGTCAGAAGGCCGGGAATCAAGAGGTGAGTGCCACAAGGAGCAGAGATCATGGTGCCCCAGTACACCTGCCCCCTACCATGCAGCACCCATCCCCACCAGCGTCACCTGCCACCGGCATGAAACCGATAAGAACACATACTACACTTGATCTTAGCCAAAAGGCCGAGAAGCAAAATGAAATATTTCACCAGACCCGTAATGTTCTGGTCTCCTGACTCTCTCCAGGATGGAGGAGATTCCTTTCTAGGAACAGGAGATCGGACGTCTGATTCTTCTCAGAGAATTTTTGATTGCGATTTCAGGAATTTCAGCCGCTGATGTTCTTGGACCAAGACCAAAAAATGGAAGGAGATAGGAAGAAGAATGTCACCCGAGGAGCAACGGCCGGCAGGCACGACGGGTTACAGGAAGGGGTCGTGGGATCATGGCGATGTGTATGTAAAGCGGAGGCCAATGGTAAGAAGAGCGCGGATAGTCGCCGCTATGTGGGGAATGTGCAGATAAAGTCTAGTGCTCAGCGGGACCGCGACAAACAGCGCCCTGAGCTCAGCTACACAGGAGACCGCTCTGCCTCTGCTACATGTGTCTGTACTCACTGAGCGATGGGAGACAAATGGCCGCCATTACAGCGCCCAAAGGGGGAGTCACCCTGTTCTCCAAGGATCCCGAATTACACACAAATCTGCATTATTATGAAAAATTCTATATATTTTTAATTTTTTTTTGCCAAATATTCTGCAGGTGTTTATAGGTCAGTCTTCACTGCAGTTCCGGTACGAACTAGGAAGCACTGGATACCTCTACACAGAATGGTCAGGTGCGGATTATACGCGGCGGTCAGGTGCGGATTATACGCGGCGGTCAGGTGCGGATTATACGCAGCGGTCAGGTGCGGATTATACGCGGCGGTCAGGTGCGGATTATACGCGGCGGTCAGGTGCGGATTATACGCGGCGGTCAGGTGCGGATTATACGCGGCGGTCAGGTGCGGATTATACGCGGCGGTCAGGTACAGATTATACACAGCGGTCAGGTACAGATTATACGCAGCGGTCAAGTAGTCAGGTACAGATTATACGCAGCGGTCAGGTACAGATTATACACAGCAGTCAGGTGCGGATTATACACAGCAGTCAGGTACAGATTATACACAGCAGTCAGGTGCGGATTATACACAGCTGTCAGGTGCGGATTATACACAGCAGTCAGGTACAGATTATACACAGCAGTCAGGTACAGATTATACACAGCAGTCAAGTGCGGATTATACCCAGCTGTCAGGTACAGATTATACGCAGCGGTCAGGTACAGATTATACACAGCAGTCAGGTACAGATTATACGCAGCGGTCAGGTACAGATTATACACAGCAGTCAGGTGCGGATTATACACAGCAGTCAGGTAGTCAGGTGCGGATTATACACAGCTGTCAGGTAGTCAGGTGCGGATTATACACAGCGGTCAGGTAGTCAAGTGCGGTTTATACACAGCAGTCAGGTAGTCAGGTGCGGATTATACGCAGCAGTCAGGTAGTCAGGTACAGATTATATACAGCTGTGACTTCTTACCCTTAGCTGAGATTTCTCCCCAAAGATATACAGGGCGGCAGGGCGCTTCAGCAGCTGGTTCTGCAGTGTAGTATGGTCCGTGTAGGATGGGGTGGGATCCTTCCCCGAAAGCCGAGCACCAACATCGACCAGTGGCGTTTGGGTGGTGATAAGGCGATTGCTGGAGCGCAGACTGGCCCAAACACCTGGACACAGAAGGACAAGTTATGGAAACAGCACTTTGTGTGTGTGAGAACTGAGGCTAGTCGGGCAGCCAGCGGGCACAATGATATCAATACAACCAGAGGGCACCAGCAAGTGAGCCAGAGGAGAGCAATGCCAGAAAGAACTAGAATAATGCCAGGCAGCTGCTGTACAGCAATACAGGCCAGAGGAGAGCAATGCCAGAAAGAACTAGAATAATGCCAGGCAGCTGCTGTACAGCAATACAGGCCAGAGGAGAGCAATGCCAGCCTGGCAGCTGGTGCAGCCTCATACCAAGAACAAGTGCCCAACCACAGCATGCACTGCATATATTGGCACCTAAATAAATATATGGCATTACACTTCTGACCCTCCCACCACGCCATGGGGCAAAAGAACATGAAAAGGTGAAACTATATCTAGGGTGGGTGACAGGAGGAGCCTCTGTCTGCAGGATGATGAGGATGATGGAGGTGATGGCTCTATATCTCTACAGGATGATGGAGGTGATGGCTCTATATCTATGTCTGCAGGATGATGGAGGTGATGGCTCTATATCTCTGCAGGATGATGGAGGTGATGGCTCTATATCTCTGCAGGATGATGGAGGTGATGGCTCTATATGTCTGCAGGATGATGGAGGTGATGGCTCTATATGTCTGCAGGATGATGGAGAAGATGGCTCTATGTCTGCAGGATGATGGAGGTGATGGCTCTATATCTCTGCAGGATGATGGAGGTGATGGCTCTATATCTCTGCAGGATGATGGAGGTGATGGCTCTATATCTCTGCAGGATGATGGAGGTGATGGCTCTATATCTCTGCAGGATGATGGAGGTGATGGCTCTATATCTCTGCAGGATGATGGAGGTGATGGCTCTATATCTCTGCAGGATGATGGAGGTGATGGCTCTATATCTCTGCAGGATGATGGAGGTGATGGCTCTATGTCTGCAGGATGATGGAGGTGATGGCTCTATATCTCTGCAGGATGATGGAGGTGAGGGCTCTATATCTCTGCAGGATGATGGAGGTGATGGCTCTATATCTATGCAGGATGATGGAGGTGATGGCTCTATATCTATGTCTGCAGGATGATGGAGGTGATGGCTCTATATCTCTGCAGGATGATGGAGGTGAGGGCTCTATATCTCTGCAGGATGATGGAGGTGATGGCTCTATATCTCTGCAGGATGATGGAGGTGATGGCTCTATATCTATGTCTGCAGGATGATGGAGGTGAGGGCTCTATATCTCTGCAGGATGATGGAGGTGAGGGCTCTATATCTCTGCAGGATGATGGAGGTGATGGCTCTATATCTATGTCTGCAAGATGATGGAGGTGATGGCTCTATATCTCTGCAGGATGATGGAGGTGATGGCTCTATATGTCTGCAGGATGATGGAGGTGATGGCTATATATCTATATCTCTGAAGGATGACGGAGGTGATGGCTCTACAGCTATATCTCTGCAGGATGATGGAGGTGATGGCTCTATGTCTATATCTCTGAAGGATGACGGAGGTGATGGCTCTATATCTATATCTCTGCAGGATGATGGAGGTGATGGCTCTATGTCTGCAGGATGATGGAGGTGATGGCTCTATATCTCTGCAGGATGATGGAGGTGATGGCTCTATATGTCTGCAGGATGATGGAGGTGATGGATCTATGTCTGCAGGATGATGGAGGTGATGGCTCTATATCTCTGCAGGATGATGGAGGTGATGGCTCTATGTCTGCAGGATGATGGAGGTGATGGCTATATATCTATATCTCTGAAGGATGACGGAGGTGATGGCTCTATATCTATATCTCTGCAGGATGATGGAGGTGATGGCTCTATGTCTATATCTCTGAAGGATGACGGAGGTGATGGCTCTATATCTCTGCAGGATGATGGAGGTGATGGCTCTATGTCTGCAGGATGATGGAGGTGATGGCTCTATGTCTGCAGGATGATGGAGGTGATGGCTCTATGTCTGCAGGATGATGGAGGTGATGGCTCTATGTCTGCAGGATGATGGAGGTGAGGGCTCGGGGCAGGTACCTGTATTCTGTATCCTTTCCTTAGCTGTGAGATGTGTCTGAGAGAAGAGTTTATCCCTGTACCCCAGAACTGGTCAGCGGAGGAGGAAGAAAGCGAGAAGAAGGTTACACAGCAGAACAAAACGGAGACGACAGCCAGCAGAGGAGAGAACGGAGATTAGATACAGCGTATCACAGCTCAGGAGACGTCACATGACACATGGAGAACTCTCACTAATCACAACAATAATAATAAAATATTTAACATCTCAATCATCCACAGAACCAATGATAAAAGAGACGACTCTGCAGCTTATTTATAAGGTGAAAACTATATTTATATATTAATTAAAAACCTTCTATACAGTCATGGCCGTAAATGTTAGCGCCCCTGAAATGTTTCAAGAAGATGGAGTGCTATATACATGTTTATTCCCTTTGTGTATATATATATATATAGATCTCCTCTGTATATATATATATATATATATATATATCTCCTCTCCTCTATATATATATATATATATATATATATATGTATATATATAGATCTCCTCTCCTCTGTATATATATAGATCTCCTCTCCTCTGTATATATATATATATATATATATATATATATATATATATAGATCTCCTCTCCTCTGTGTATATATATATATATATATATATATATAGATCTCCTCTGTATATATATATATATATATATATATATATATCCTCTCCTCTGTATATATATATATATATTGCAGTAACACAGGTTTTGCTATACACATGTTTATTCCCTTTGTGTGTATATATATATATATATATATATATCTCCTCTCCTCTGTATATATATATATATATATATATATATATATATATAGATCTCCTCTCCTCTGTATATATATATATTGCAGTAACACAGGTTTTGCTATACACATGTTTATTCCCTTTGTGTATATATATATATATATATATATATATATATATATAGATCTCCTCTCCTCTGTATATATATATATATCTCCTCTCCTCTGTATATATATATAGATCTCCTCTCCTCTGTATATATATATATATATATATATATATATATATATCTCCTCTCCTCTGTATATATATATAGATCTCCTCTCCTCTGTATATATATATATATAGATCTCCTCTCCTCTGTATATATATATAGATCTCCTCTCCTCTGTATATATATATATATATAGATCTCCTCTCCTCTGTATATATATATATATATATATATATATAGATCTCCTCTCCTCTGTATATATATATATATATATATATATATATATATATATATATATATATCTTCTCTCCTCTGTATATATATATTGCAGTAACACATGTTTTGCTATACACATGTTTATTCCCTTTGTGTGTATATATATATATATAGATCTCCTCTCCTCTGTATATATATATATATATATATATATATATATATATATATATATATATTGCAGTAACACAGGTTTTGCTATACACATTTTTATTCCCTTTGTGTTTATTGGAACTAAACCAAAAAAGGAGGAAAAAAAGCAAATTGGACATAATGTCACCAAACTCCAAAAATGGTCTGGATACAATTATTGGCCCCTTTCATAATTGTGGATAAATAAGATTGTTTCAAGCATGTGATGTTCCTTTATACTCACCTGGGGCAAGTAACAGGTGTGGGCAATATAACAATCACACCTGACAGCAGATAAAAAGGAGAGAAGTTCACTTAGTCTTTGCATTGTGTGTCTGTGTGTGTCACACTAATCATGGACAACAGAAAGAGGAGAAGAGAACAGAAAGAGGAGGAGAGAACAGAAAGAGGAGAAGAGAACAGAAAGAGGACTTGGGAACCAAATTTGTGGGAAATATCAACAATCTCAAGGTCACAAGTCCATCTCCAGAGATCTAGATTTGTCTTTGTCCACAGTGCGCAACATTATCAAGAAGTTTACACCCCATGGCCCTGTAGATAATCTCCCTGGGCGTGGACGGAAGAGAAAAACTGATGAAAAGTGTCAACGCAGGATAGTCCGGATGGTGGATAAGCAGCCCCAAACAAGTTCCAAAGATATTCAAGCTGTCCTGCAGGCTCAGGGAGCATCAGTGTCAGCGCGAACTATCTGTCCACATTCATATGAAATGAAACGCTATGGAGGAGACCCAGGAGGACCCCGCTATGGAGGAGACCCAGGAGGACCCCACTATGGAAGAGACCCAGGAGGACCCCGCTATGGAGGAGACCCAGGAGGACCTCACTATGGAGGAGACCCAGGAGGACCCCGCTATGGAGGAGACCCAGGAGGACCCCACTATGGAGGAGACCCAGGAGGACCCCACCATGGAGGAGACACAGAAGGACCCCACTATGGAGGAGACCCAGGAGGACCCCACTATGGAGGAGACCCAGGAGGACCCCACTATGGAGGAGACCCAGGAGGACCCCACTATGGAGGAGACCCAGGAGGACCCCACTATGGAGGAGACCCAGGAGGACCCCACTATGGAGGAGACCCAGGAGGACCCCACTATGGAGGAGACCCAGGAGGACCCCACTATGGAGGAGACCCAGGAGGACCCCACTATGGAGGAGACCCAGGAGGACCCCACTATGGAGGAGACCCAGGAGGACCCCACTATGGAGGAGACCCAGGAGGACCCCACTATGGAGGAGACCCAGGAGGATCCCACTATGGAGGAGACCCAGGAGGACCCCACTATGGAGGAGACCCAGGAGGACCCCACTATGGAGGAGACCCAGGAGGACCCCACTATGGAGGAGACCCAGGAGGACCCCACTATGGAGGAGACCCAGGAGGACCCCACTATGGAGGAGACCCAGGAGGACCCCACTATGGAGGAGACCCAGGAGGACCCCACTATGGAGGAGACCCAGGAGGACCCCACTGCTGACACAGAGACAGAAAAAACAAGACTACATTTTACCAAAATGAACTTGAGTAACCAAAATCCTTCTGGGAAAACGTCTTGTGGACAGATGAGACCAAGATAGATCTTTTTGGTAAAGCAAATCATTCTACTGTTTACCGAAAACGGAATGAGGCCTACAAAGAAAAGAGCACAGTACCTACAGTGACATATGGTGGAGGTCAGTGATGTTTTGGGTTGTTTTGCTGCCTCTGGCACTGGGGGCCTTGAATGTGTACAAGACATCATGAAATCTGAGGATTACCAATGGATTTTGGGTCGCACTGTACAGACCAGTGCCAGAAAGCTGGGTTTGTGTCCGAGATCTTGGGTCTTCCAGCAGGACAATGACCCCAAACATACGTCAAACAGCCCCAGAAATGGACGAAAACAAAGCGCTGGAGAGTTCTGAAGTGTCAGCAATGAGTCCAGATCTAAATCCCATTGATCACCTGTGGAGAGATCTTATAATTACGGTTAGGAAAAGGCGCCTTCCAATAAGAGACCGGGAGCAGTTTGTAAAGGAAGAGTGCTCCAACATTCCGGCTGAGAGGTGTAAGAAGCTTATTGATGGTTATAGGAAGAGTGGTCCAACATTCCGGCTGAGAGGTGTAAGAAGCTTATTGATGCTTATAGGAAGAGTGGTCCAACATTCCGGCTGAGAGGTGTAAGAAGCTTATTGATGCTTATAGGAAGAGTGGTCCAACATCCCGGCTGAGAGGTGTAAGAAGCTTATTGATGGTTATAGGAAGAGTGTTCCAACATTCCGGCAGAGAGGTGTAAGAAGCTTATTGATGGTTATAGGAAGAGTGGTCCAACATTCCGGCTGAGAGGTGTAAGAAGCTTATTGATGCTTATAGGAAGAGTGGTCCAACATTCCGGCTGAGAGGTGTAAGAAGCTTATTGATGGTTATAGGAAGAGTGGTCCAAAATTCCGGCTGAGAGGTGTAAGAAGCTTATTGATGATTATAGGAAGACACTGATTTCACTTATTTTTCCCAAAGGTTGTGCAACCAAATATTAAGTTAAGGGGCCAATAATTTTGTCCGGACCATTTTTGGAGTTTGATGACATTATGTCCAATTTGCTTTTTTCCTCCCTTTTTTGGTTTAGTTCCAATACACACAAAGGGAATAAACAGGTGTATAGCAAAACCTGTGTTACTGCAATATATATATATATAGATCTCCTCTCCTCTGTATATATATATAGATCTCCTCTCCTCTGTATATATATATATATATAGATCTCCTCTCCTCTGTATATATATATATATATATATATATATAGATCTCCTCTCCTCTGTATATATATATATATATATATATATATATATATATATATATAGATCTCCTCTCCTCTGTATATATATATATATATATATATATATATAGATCTCCTCTCCTCTGTATATATATATATCTTCTCTCCTCTGTATATATATATTGCAGTAACACATGTTTTGCTATACACATGTTTATTCCCTTTGTGTGTATATATATATATAGATCTCCTCTCCTCTGTATATATATATAGATCTCCTCTCCTCTGTATATATATATATATATATATATATATATATATATAGATCTCCTCTCCTCTGTATATATATATATATATATATATATATATATATATATATATATATATAGATCTCCTCTCCTCTGTGTATATATATATATATATATATATATAGATCTCCTCTCCTCTGTATATATATATATAGATCTCCTCTCCTCTGTATATATATATATATATATATATATATATATATAGATCTCCTCTCCTCTGTGTATATATATATATATATATATATATATAGATCTCCTCTCCTCTGTATATATATATATAGATCTCCTCTCCTCTGTATATATATATATATATATATATATATATATATATATATATATAGATCTTCTCTCCTCTGTATATATATATTGCAGTAACACATGTTTTGCTATACACATGTTTATTCCCTTTGTGTGTGTATATATATATATATAGATCTCCTCTCCTCTGTATATATATATATATATATATATATATATATATATATATTGCAGTAACACAGGTTTTGCTATACACATTTTTATTCCCTTTGTGTTTATTGGAACTAAACCAAAAAAGGAGGAAAAAAAGCAAATTGGACATAATGTCACCAAACTCCAAAAATGGTCCGGACACAATTATTGGCCCCTTTCAAAATTGTGGATAAATAAGATTGTTTCCAGCCTGTGATGTTCCTTTATACTCACCTGGGGCAAGTAACAGGTGTGGGCAATATAACAATCACACCTGACAGCAGATAAAAAGGAGAGAAGTTCACTTAGTCTTTGCATTGTGTGTCTGTGTGTGTCACACTAATCATGGACAACAGAAAGAGGAGAAGAGAACAGAAAGAGGAGGAGAGAACAGAAAGAGGAGAAGAGAGAACAGAAAGAGGAGAAGAGAGAACAGAAAGAGGAGGAGAGAACAGAAAGAGGAGAAGAGAACTGTCTGAGGACTTGGGAACCAAATTTGTGGGAAATATCAACAATCTCAAGGTCACAAGTCCATCTCCAGAGATCTAGATTTGTCTTTGTCCACAGTGCGCAACATTATCAAGAAGTTTACAACCCCATGGCACTGTAGATAATCTCCCTGGGTGTGGACGGAAGAGAAAAACTGATGAAAAGTGTCAACGCAGGATAGTCCGGATGGTGGATAAGCAGCCCCAAACAAGTTCCAAAGATATTCAAGCTGTCCTGCAGGCTCAGGGAGCATCAGTGTCAGCGCGAACTATCTGTCCACATTCATATGAAATGAAACGCTATGGAGGAGACCCAGGAGGACCCCGCTATGGAGGAGACCCAGGAGGACCCCACTATGGAAGAGACCCAGGAGGACCCCGCTATGGAGGAGACCCAGGAGGACCTCACTATGGAGGAGACCCAGGAGGACCCCGCTATGGAGGAGACCCAGGAGGACCCCGCTATGGAGGAGACCCAGGAGGACCCCACTATGGAGGAGACCCAGGAGGACCCCACCATGGAGGAGACACAGAAGGACCCCACTATGGAGGAGACCCAGGAGGACCCCACTATGGAGGAGACCCAGGAGGACCCCACTATGGAGGAGACCCAGGAGGACCCCACTATGGAGGAGACCCAGGAGGACCCCACTATGGAGGAGACCCAGGAGGACCCCACTATGGAGGAGACCCAGGAGGACCCCACTATGGAGGAGACCCAGGAGGACCCCACTATGGAGGAGACCCAGGAGGACCCCACTATGGAGGAGACCCAGGAGGATCCCACTATGGAGGAGACCCAGGAGGACCCCACTATGGAGGAGACCCAGGAGGACCCCACTATGGAGGAGACCCAGGAGGACCCCACTATGGAGGAGACCCAGGAGGACCCCACTATGGAGGAGACCCAGGAGGACCCCACTATGGAGGAGACCCAGGAGGACCCCACTATGGAGGAGACCCAGGAGGACCCCACTATGGAGGAGACCCAGGAGGACCCCACTATGGAGGAGACCCAGGAGGACCCCACTGCTGACACAGAGACAGAAAAAACAAGACTACATTTTACCAAAATGAACTTGAGTAACCAAAATCCTTCTGGGAAAACGTCTTGTGGACAGATGAGACCAAGATAGATCTTTTTGGTAAAGCAAATCATTCTACTGTTTACCGAAAACGGAATGAGGCCTACAAAGAAAAGAGCACAGTACCTACAGTGACATATGGTGGAGGTCAGTGATGTTTTGGGTTGTTTTGCTGCCTCTGGCACTGGGGGCCTTGAATGTGTACAAGACATCATGAAATCTGAGGATTACCAATGGATTTTGGGTCGCACTGTACAGACCAGTGCCAGAAAGCTGGGTTTGTGTCCGAGATCTTGGGTCTTCCAGCAGGACAATGACCCCAAACATACGTCAAACAGCCCCAGAAATGGACGAAAACAAAGCGCTGGAGAGTTCTGAAGTGTCAGCAATGAGTCCAGATCTAAATCCCATTGATCACCTGTGGAGAGATCTTATAATTACGGTTAGGAAAAGGCGCCTTCCAATAAGAGACCGGGAGCAGTTTGTAAAGGAAGAGTGCTCCAACATTCCGGCTGAGAGGTGTAAGAAGCTTATTGATGGTTATAGGAAGAGTGGTCCAACATTCCGGCTGAGAGGTGTAAGAAGCTTATTGATGCTTATAGGAAGAGTGGTCCAACATTCCGGCTGAGAGGTGTAAGAAGCTTATTGATGCTTATAGGAAGAGTGTTCCAACATTCCGGCAGAGAGGTGTAAGAAGCTTATTGATGGTTATAGGAAGAGTGGTCCAACATTCCGGCTGAGAGGTGTAAGAAGCTTATTGATGCTTATAGGAAGAGTGGTCCAACATTCCGGCTGAGAGGTGTAAGAAGCTTATTGATGGTTATAGGAAGAGTGGTCCAAAATTCCGGCTGAGAGGTGTAAGAAGCTTATTGATGATTATAGGAAGACACTGATTTCACTTATTTTTCCCAAAGGTTGTGCAACCAAATATTAAGTTAAGGGGCCAATAATTTTGTCCGGACCATTTTTGGAGTTTGATGACATTATGTCCAATTTGCTTTTTTCCTCCCTTTTTTGGTTTAGTTCCAATACACACAAAGGGAATAAACATGTGTATAGCAAAACCTGTGTTACTGCAATATATATATATATATATATATATATATATATATATATATATACACAGAGGAGAGGAGATCTATATATATATACAGAGGAGAGGAGATCTCTCTTTCTCTCTCTCTCTCTCTCTCTCTCTCTCTCTATATATATATACACACACAAAGGGAATAAACATGTGTATAGCAAAACTATTTCCTATGAGAAATACTTCATTTTCTAGAATAATTTCAGGGCCAACATTTGTTTGTTTCGGAAGTAACAGATACAGAGTCACAACCACTTCTGGTAACTGAAGCTTTTCAGAGACCCTGAAAGGCAAATCAACTTTTTTTTTTGTTATGTGATTTGCATAGTTGCACTCAAATAGTACAATTTCCTGTGGTTTAGGCTAGTGATCACGTGACTCAGTTACAGTAATGAAACACATGTATTCAACTGTGCTGGAATGAAACAGATGGTGCTGTAGGACTAGTGATGGTGAATGTGCATGATATGGACAAAAATACCTCAAAACCCCAGGGTGCTTCTTAAAAGGATTTCGGAACATGTTTATTGGAGACAATTTTTTAATTATTTATTAGTGTGAATGCCCTTTACCGGGTCCTATTAGGGAAGCGTTTCCCAACAATATGGAGGAAGTATGGGGACAGAGAGAGAGCCTACTACTACATGGGGGCAATAAAGTAAACTACAATTATATTGGGCACAGAGGGGGAGGCTGACTACTACATTGTGGTAGTGTGGGGGCCTACAACTATATGGGGGTACAGAGGGGGTCTACTACTGTATAGGGGCCGCCTACTACCATATGGGGACCTACAACTATTTGCAGGAAGTATGTGGGCACAGAGGGAGCCTACTACTATATGGAGGCACTGAGGAAAACTACAACTATATGGGGGCACAATTTCTTGAAAATTCAGTGCCCATTACAGTTGATCACAGAGAATCCTGCAGCAGTAGCACCCCTCCCCCATGGGGGCCGCCCGAAGACCATATGATGCATGACTGGAACCTCCATTTTATTTTGCTGCTGCGGCATCAATTTGTAGTCGCAGATCTCTGACTTACTAACCTCCTCGGGTAAAGCTATTGGACGGACTGCCATCCAAGTGTCCTGGCACAACATGCTTAACCCCTCCGCTCTTTCTGGCGCTGCCTGAAGTCGGTCAAAACAGATGAAGACAATGACAGCGACAAAAAAACAACAAAAAACAGGAAAACAAACAAAAACAATGTTAAATGTAACACAGAACATGGGTGAGGATGTTACACTGCGGACACATGACCCCCGCCCCCCCCCCTCCATCTCCCCGGTTGGTTTCCTCCTAATAAGAATCATTAAATGCAGCATTAATGGATTAGGGCCTGGATGTTGGGGAAAGCCGAGCATGCATGATTTCCTCAGGGTCCGGTTTCCCAGAGAAGACGGCGAATCATGTAAGGAAACGCTAAGCTGATTAAGTCTTTAGTTGTCGATTTTTCCAGTCACATGAGTCTCCGCCTGCCGCATAGCCTTACCTTCCAGTGAACCCGACCCCGTCACATGATCACCGCCATAGAATAGGAGGCCGGTGAAGACTTAACCAAATATACAAGCAGACCCCCCCACCATTGTATGGTTACATGAAAGTGCAACCAGGCGGAAACCTATGTTTCATGGAAATAAAAAATTATTCATAAATATTGGAGAAAACCTGTGATCCAGGGGCCCCAAAACTACTACAGTATATCGATTCCCATATCAAAGCTTCACTGTACTCACTATTCTGCTGGTGAGATCACTGTGTACATACATTACATTACTTATCCTGTACTGATCCCGAGTTATATCCTGTATTATACCCCAGAGCTGTACTCACTATTCTGCTGGTGAGATCACTGTGTACATACATTACATTACTGATCCTGTACTGATCCTGAGTTATAACCTGTATTATACTCCAGAGCTGTACTCACTATTCTGCTGGTGGGATCACTGTGTACATACATTACATTACTTATCCTGTACTGATCCTGAGTTATAACCTGTATTATACTCCAGAGCTGTACTCACTATTCTGCTGGTGAGGTCACTGTGTACATACATTACATTACTTATCCCGTACTGATCCTGAGTTATATCCTGTATTATACTCCAGAGCTGTACTCACTATTCTGCTGGTGAGGTCACTGTGTACATACATTACATTACTTATCCTGTACTGATCCTGAGTTATATCCTGTATTATACTCCAGAGCTGTACTCACTATTCTGCTGGTGAGGTCACTGCGTATATACATTACATTACTTATCCTGTACTGATCCTGAGTTATATCCTGTATTATACCCCAGAGCTGTACTCACTATTCTGCTGGTGAGGTCACTGTGTACATACATTACATTACTTATCCTGTACTGATCCTGAGTTATATCCTGTATTATACTCCAGAGCTGTACTCACTATTCTGCTGGTGAGGTCACTGTGTACATACATTACATTACTTATCATGTACTGATCCTGAGTTATATCCTGTATTATACTCCAGAGCTGTACTCATTATTCTGCTGGTGAGATCACTGTGTACATACATTACATTACTTATCCTGTACTGATCCTGAGTTATATCCTGTATTATACTCCAGAGCTGTACTCACTATTCTGCTGGTGAGATCACTGTGTACATACATTACATTACTTATCCTGTACTGATCCTGAGTTATATCCTGTATTATACTCCAGAGCTGTACTCACTATTCTGCTGGTGAGGTCACTGTGTACATACATTACATTACTTATCCTGTACTGATCCTGAGTTATATCCTGTATTATACCCCAGAGCTGTACTCACTATTCTGCTGGTGAGGTCACTGTGTATATACATTACATTACTTATCCTGTACTGATCCTGAGTTATATCCTGTATTATACTCCAGAGCTGCACTCACTATTCTGCTGGTGAGGTCACTGCGTACATACATTATATTACTGATCCTGAGTTATATCCTGTATTATACTCACTATTCTGCTGGTGGGGTCCCTGTGTACATACATTACATTACTTATCCTGTACTGATCCTGAGTTATATCCTGTATTATACTCCAGAGCTGCACTCACTATTCTGCTGGTGGGGTCCCTGTGTACATACATCACATATCCTGTATTGCACCGTTACATTGACGACATTCTTTTAGGCCACTGGTTATGATCAGTATTGATCCTTTATCTCGGGGCTCATGCAGTGCTCACCCAATCAGATTGAAATAAAATTAACCATATGATTAGCTAAAACAGAGATCTTGATGTGAGTGTTGTTCCCCTTTAGCTAAATCAGGGATAGGACAATCTCGCCTCCTCCATCTCTTACCTGGTGACAGGGCCAGTGTGGGCCGCACGGTGTTGCTTCCGTTGCCGTTCACTTTGTAGTGGACAGAGATGGCGTTCAGCAGGGCCTGGAGGTATTTCTCCTGCTCGATGCTGCTGGACGACTCTAGAGATGAGGCCGGGGCTGTGGGGGGACGACGACATGGGGTAAGTGATTGCACAGTAAGTGACTAATATACTCAGTGCACACCAGTACACCCAGTCCACACCAGTAAACCTAGTCCACCCCAGTACACACAGTCCACACATTCCACACCAGTATACCTAGACCACCCCAGTCCACACAGTCCACACATTTGATGCCAGTCCACCCCAGTCTGCCCCGTCCCTACCAGTCCACCCACTCCCTCCTACCAGTCCACCCACTCCCTCCTACCAGTCCACCCACTCCCTCCTACCAGTCCACCCACTCCCTCCTACCAGTCCACCCACTCCCTCCTACCAGTCCACCCACTCCCTCCTACCAGTCCACCCACTCCCTCCTACCAGTCCACCCACTCCCTCCTACTAGTCCACCCACTCCCTCCTACCAGTCCACCCACTCCCTCCTACCAGTACACCCACTCCCTCCTACCAGTACACCCACTCCCTCCTACCAGTACACCCACTCCCTCCTACCAGTACACCCACTCCCTCCTACCAGTACACCCACTCCCTCCTACCAGTACACCCACTCCCTCCTACCAGTACACCCAGTCCCTACCAGTACACCCGGGGATAGGGGGGGGATTCATCATCATCAGTGTATGGTAGAGCTTTTTTTTACCCTTTTCTGCTGTGTGTATTTGTCATTTAGCTGCGCAAAATGTACTAAACTTGTGCACTGGTCTCTGTGAATCATGTGCAGTAATAGAATCCAGCCCATCTCAGCTCTTGAAAAAAATATAAGGCAGACTTGTACGTGTGCTCAGAGCTGGTGTATATTTGTGCAAAAAAAAGACGCAGTTAGTAAATTCATGTCTACAGGAAAAAGGCTCTAGGGTACACCTGAAGGGTGACATCTTTAGAAAAAGTTCCACCAAAAAAGACGCACAAAAAGAACGCAGGAAATATCCTTGCGCAAGATTTTGCGCAAGAAAATACTCTATATAGATTGATGAATCTCCCCCCAGTCCCTACCAGTATACCCAGTCCCTACCAGTACCCCCAGTCCCTACCAGTACCCCCAGTCCCCACCAGTATACCCAGTCCCTACCAGTACCCCCAGTCCCTACCAGTACCCCCAGTCCCTACCAGTACCCCCAGTCCCTACCAGTACCCCCAGTCCCTACCAGTACCCCCAGTCCCTACCAGTACCCCCAGTCCCTACCAGTACACCCAGTCCCTACCAGTACACCCAGTCCCTACCAGTACACCCAGGACCCCATCACTCACCGGCAGTGTGCGCATTTTGAGATTTAAAGAGACCCACAACGGTCTTTCCGTGGAAACCTCCGGAGCGGAGTAAAATGGCGTTTGTTTTGGAGTTTTTCCAGGAGACAGCAGGAAGTCTATTGTGGCGGTAACATCGCGCGACCTTGTGCAGGCTGCTGTCCTGGACCGACTGCGGCACAACAAGGAGACCGGGGTAACTAGAGAAGAGAGGAATAGGGGTCATCCGGCGTTCTTAAACTCCTGCGAAGGACCCCGATACCACTCAGAACTCTGGGATAGCCACCTGTGGAGGCCATCTTTAAATTGTGGTTGTCACTCTGCTTCTCCAGACTTCTGATAAGCAAAACCTCCTTAGTAATGCAGTGACGCATCCTCAATATAGGACAAATTAAAGGGGCCACCACCTACCTCCGGCACAGGGAGTACATCCGGTTCATGGCCGTTACGCGGAAGTGCTCGGACTTCAGCCGCGTGGAGCTGTTATTGATGGTCCCCAGCGCCAGGCGCTGGTAGTCCCGGAAACAAGCGCGCTCCACCAGCTGCTCCATCGTAGACTTCTCAGCTGCTTTCAGCGTTGTGCTCGGCAGCTCGTTGTCATCGGAAACTGTGAATACAGTGATAAATGAGCCGATATCAGGGCAGCCGGTCACATGTTATCACAGTAGAACAGCCAGATAGATGAGATACAACAGAGCAGCGTTCCCCCCCCCCCACAACAACTGCCCTAAGAACTTGTCTCAACATGTTTCCTCTCCCCTTACAGAGTTCATCAGGGGACATAAGACAGGATCATGTTAAACCATATAACACAATGACATGTTGTAATAGAACAATTTAAACAGTAACTATGTTAAAAAAGAAAGTAATTACCAAAGCCCAGAATAAGGCCACTCACTCCAGACATGCCCCCGGATGGACAATTGGGCATTAGATGGGCGGAGATGTAATAATGGTTGCCGGTAGACTGAAGCTGCGGCAATAATAGCTGATGGTCTGGCGTAGCTGTGCTATAAGCCATACATCAGAGCCCACCCTAGGAGGTCTCCTTGATGATCCTGTCATGCCCCCTCCCATAGACTTGAATTGAGGGGGGCGTGGCAGTGATGTCACGAGCCTCCGCCCCACATTGCCAGTCATCCGGCAAGGAACGAAGTTCGCTCCGGATGTCTGGGATGTAGGGGATAAGATGTCTAGGGGCAGAGTACCCCTTTAAATGGAACAGAGCTGAAATACCACACACCAATTAAGGGCCAGGGTGGTGCTGTTTATGGCTATTTTACCCTAACCCTGGAAATTTTCCTTTAATGTGATCTTGGCAAGGACAATTTGTGTATGCAGCTCCCTCAAGGCCATATTTAAAGGAACACAAACAATTTCTATACCAGAGATGTCGTCGTCCTCGTTGCGGCTTCCACGTTCCTCCAATATTGTTCCAGTTTTCTTTTTGGCCACGTACGGCCGCCCAATGGTCATCTTTCCGGCCCGTTTCGCCCCTTTGACTATCGTTTTGGAAAGAGTCCTAAGAAAAAAAAGTATAATGTGCTAAGCTGCAGTGGTCTCCAAACTGTGCACCTCCAGGTGTTGCAAATACTACAACTCCCAGCATGCCCGGACAGCCAACGGCTGTCCGGGCATGCTGGGAGTTGTAGTATTTGCAATAGGCAGCGTAAATGCTTACCTGAACGAAGTGTTTTTTTCCTTTTGTTTTGGCAAGATGATGGGCGGAGCCGCCTGTCCCGCCGCAAAGGCGAATGTGCTGAAGATGGAGACCGGATAGCGGAACTTCATCAGCTGCTTCTTAAACAGATCCACCATCTCCGGGCTGACCTCTTCATCGAACGCCACTTTGATTAACTAGAGGGGAGAATTCATAATAATAATTTAAAAAAAAAGCAAGTAAATATAAATAAAGGTATATTAATAAAATACATAAATAAATGTACATAAATAAAATACATAAATAAATATATATAAATAAAAGTAAATGTATATTAAAATACAAAAACGTATATAAATAAATATAAATATATAAATGTATATGAATAAAGTAAATAAATGTATATAAGTAAAAATACATAAATAAATGTGTATAAATAAAAATATATAAATAAATGTGTGTGTGTGTAAATATATATATATATATATATATACATAAGTGTATATATAATTTTATAAATTTATGTATTTTTATTTATTTATATATATATATATATATATATATATATATACACACACACACACACTTATTTACGGTATGTATTTTCATAAAAAAAAAATACATATAACATAATAAATAATACAAATAAATACATAAATAAATGTGTTTATTTAAATATTATATATTTCTTGTAAGAGAACCGCACTCCCTTATAGCCTATCCAGATATATATATATATATATATATATATATATATATTTATATATTATTTTTTTATGTATTTGTCTTTATATATACACATTTATGTATTTATTTAATTTATTTATATACATTGTTTATGTATTTTTATTAACATACTTTTTTTTGCATTTTTATTTATATACATTTTTTTTCACTTTATTTAGATACAGAAATTTATAAATAAAATTAAATAAATGTATTTAAAAAATACGGTACATAAATGTTCCTAAAAAAATACTTAAATGAATATAAATAAAGCTAAATAACTAATAAAATGTATATAAATAAACATAAATAAATGTATATAAAAAATACATAAATACATGTATATAGATAAGAGGTCTAGAGGCAGAGTACTCCTTTACAATCAATGGGAGGCTGCTGCATGTGGAATCTGCCCAGAATTTTAAAAAAAAAGGCATTTCTATAGTGTGAACGGGCCCTTAGGGGAGCATCAGATGGGACCTTGGGATCAACACATTAAAGGGGTATAGGGGCGGAGTACCCCTAACCACTCTAGATCAGTGTTTTCTAAACAGTGTGTCTCCAGCTGTTGCAAAACCACAACACCCAGCATGCCTGGACAGCTGTTGGCTGTCCGGGCATGCTGGGAGTTGTAGTTTTGCAACAGCTGGAGATACACTGTTTAGAAAACACTGATCTAGATCCCCGGACACATGTGAAGCCATAATAACAAACCCTCAGCTGTGAGAACAGGGACAAGATCAGGAATCTTGAGAATGCTGGGAGTGGTTGTGCTGCGGATACCTGGAAGGTGGCGGAGCGGATCTGCAGCCCCTCCTGCATGTTCTGCTGCAGATGGTTCTGTACGTTGATCTTCTTCTCCTTGGTGATGGAGGAGATGGGGACGCTGCGGATGACATTCTGCTCGCCAACTGCAAAACACGGCGGAAAAATACATCAATGAGTGACCAGGACTGACTGGAAAATACTACTGGATCCAGAAAGACAGCAAATCTAAGCTCCATCTATCTTCATCAACCCGACGCATTTCACCCCCTGGCTAAATGATAGGGTTCATCAGGGGACATATACAAACAAGAGCAGAACAATTCAGAAAAGTACGATAACATGGCTGCAAATATTGATCCTCCCCAACTGCAAAACAGGCCAGAAAAGTACATGAGTGAGTAATCGGAACTGACCGACAAATCCTACTGGATCCATAAATCCATAAACCCAGCTTTCCCACACACCTGAACAGATCAGAACAATTCAGAAAAGTACGATGACATGGCTGCAAATACTGATCCCTGACTGCAAAACATGGAACTGACCTTCAAATTCTGCTGATTCATAAACCCAGCTTTCCCACACGCCCTGATAGACAAATACTAAGCTCCATCTATCTTCATCAACCCAACGCATTTCCCCCAGTCTTAATAATAGGGATCATCAGGGGACACATAAAAACAGGAGCAGAACAATTCAGAAAAGTACATCAGTGAGTGATCAGAACTGAACGGCAAACCCTGATGGATCCATAAACCCAGCTTTCCCACACGGCTGAAGGGCAAATCTAAGTTCCATCTATCTTCATCAATCTAACGCATTTCACCTAGTCTCAATAATAGGGTTTATCAGGGGACACATACAAACAGGATCAGAACAATTCAGACAACATACAAGAACGATAAGATGGCTGCAAATAATGATCGTCCCCAACTGCAAAATACGCCAGAAAAGTACATCAGTGAGTGATGAGAACTAACTGGCAAATCCTGATGGATCAATAAACCCAGCTTTCCCACATGGGACCCTCAGGGGACACATACAAACAGGAGCAGAACAATTCAGAAAGGTACATCAGTGAGTGATCAGAACTGACTGGCAAATCCTGCTGGATCCATAAACCCAGCTTTCCCCACATGCCTGAAGGGAAAATCTAAGCTCCATCTATCCTCATAAACCCAACGCATTTCCCCCCTGGCTCAATTATGGGGTTCATCAGGGGACACATACAAACAGAATCAGACCAATTCAGAAAAGTACGATAAAATGGCAGCAAAAACTGACAAAATCGACCTGCAAATCCTGCTGGATCCATAAATCCAACTTTCCTACACCCATGAATGTCAAATCTGCACGCTATGCATTGGCCTGAGAGAATAGGGGAGGATGCACTGCTGCACATTTTTATGAGTTGATTTGTTACCCAGCTTTCCCAGGATCAGACAAGCAGTAATACATCATCTCACACATCTGCGGCTCCTCATGGCTCCTCCTCATGTTCCTCTCTGCTCTGACACTGACTGACGGCCCCAGACATAACCCTCTGTGTGAATAGGTACAAGTTGTTCTTGGATTTGGGATAAGATACACAGCAGAGGATACAAAGAGGTCAACGCTGAATAAATACACAAATAAGTGAAATATACACAAACTGGCGCTGACCGATCGTGTCTGAACAAAGTGCCAACAAACCGCAGCAATAAGGGCACAAATCCTGAAAACTGCTGCAGAACACATGAAATACGAGCGCGGAGCGGGAACGGCAGACAGGGGGCGACGTGCGGGGCCACAATTACACCTAATCTATTTCATATGAAGAAGCAGCGTCAGAGACATTAACAATCCTGACAGAGAAGCCAAAGAGACGTCAGAAGATATAGCGGTATTTATCTACGTGACTCTCTGCGGATTCCATCTAATGGTGAATATCGCCAAACTACAGATAGAGGTCAGGGAGAAAACCGCAAGACTGTAACCAGCACACCATCACCTATACGTATATACAAGAGAACCTACAGACCAACTGAAGACATATATATATTAGTATTATAGTAGTTATATTCTTGTATATAGGAGCAGTATTATAGTAGTTATATTCTTGTATATAGGAGCAGTATTATAGTAGATATATTCTTGTATATATGAGCAGTATTATAGTAGTTATATTCTTGTATATAGGAGCAGTATTATAGTAGTTATATTCTTGTATATATGAGCAGTATTATAGTAATTATATTCTTGTATATAGGAGGCAGTATTATAGTAGTTATATTCTTGTATATAGGAGGCAGTATTATAGTAGTTATATTCTTGTATATATGAGCAGTATTATAGTAGTTATATTCTTGTATATAGGAGCAGTATTATAGTAGTTATATTCTTGTATATAGGAGGCAGTATTATAGTAGTTATATTCTTGTATATAGGAGCAGTATTATAGTAGTCATATTCCTGTATATAGGAGCAGTATTATAGTAGTTATATTCTTGTATATAGGAGCAGTATTATAGTAGTTATATTCTTGTATATAGGAGCAGTATTATAGTAGTCATATTCCTGTATATAGGAGCAGTATTATAGTAGTTATATTCTTGTATATAGGAGCAGTATTATAGTAGTTATATTCTTGTATATAGGAGCAGTATTATAGTAGTTATATTCTTGTATATATGAGCAGTATTATAGTAGTTATATTCTTGTATATAGGAGCAGTATTATAGTAGTTATATTCTTGTATATAGGAGCAGTATTATAGTAGTTATATTCTTGTATATAGGAGCAGTATTATAGTAGTTATATTCTTGTATATAGGAGCAGTATTATAGTAGTTATATTCTTGTATATAGGAGGCAATATTATAGTAGATATATTCTTGTATATAGGAGCAGTATTATAGTAGTTATATTCTTGTATATAGGGGGCAGTACTATAGTAGTTATATTCTTGTATATAGGAGGCAATATTATAGTAGTTATATTCTTGTATATAGGAGCAGTATTATAGTAGTTATATTCCTGTATATAGGAGGCAATATTATAGTAATTATATTCTTGTATATAGGAGGCAGTATTATAGTAGTTATATTCCTGTATATAGGAGCAGTATTATAGTAGTTATATTCTTGTATATAGGAGCAGTATTATAGTAGTTATATTCTTGTATATAGGGGCAGTATTATAGTAGTTATAATCTTGTATATAGGGGCAGTATTATAGTAGTTATATTCTTGTATATAGGGAGCAGTATTATAGTAGTTATATTCTTGTATATAGGAGCAGTATTATAGTAGTTATATTCTTGTATATAAGAGCCGTATTATAGTAGTTATATTCTTGTATATAGGGAGCAGTATTATAGTAGTTATATTCTTGTATATAAGAGCAGTATTATAGTAGTTATATTCTTGTATATAAGAGCAGTATTATAGTAGTTATATTCTTGTATATAGGAGCAGTATTATAGTAGTTATATTCTAGTATATAGGGCAGTATTATAGTAGTTATATTCTTGTATATAGG
The DNA here is from genome assembly GCF_029499605.1 of Hyla sarda. Classification (NCBI taxonomy): domain Eukaryota; kingdom Metazoa; phylum Chordata; class Amphibia; order Anura; family Hylidae; genus Hyla; species Hyla sarda. Next base: position 304,879,828 of record NC_079194.1, on the reverse strand, counting down.
AGCAGTATTATAGTAGTTATATTCTTGTATATAGGAGGCAGTATTATAGTAGTTCTATTCTTGTATATATGAGCAGTATTATAGTAGTTATATTCCTGTATATAGGACCAGTATTATAGTAGTTATATTCTTGTATATAGGAGGCAGTATTATAGTAGTTATATTCTTGTATATAGGAGCAGTATTATAGTAGTTATATTCTTGTATATAGGAGCAGTATTATAGTAGTTATATTCTTGTATATAGGGGGCAGTATTATAGTAGTTATATTCTTGTATATAGGAGGCAGTATTATAGTAGTTATATTCTTGTATATAGGAGCAGTATTATAGTAGTTATATTCTTGTATATAGGAGCAGTATTATAGTAGTTATATTCTTGTATATAGGAGGCAGTATTATAGTAGTTATATTCTTGTATATAGGAGCAGTATTATAGTAGTTATATTCTTGTATATAGGAGCAGTATTATAGTAGTTATATTCTTGTATATAGGGGGCAGTACTATAGTAGTTATATTCTTGTATATAGGAGGCAATATTATAGTAGATATATTCTTGTATATAGGAGCAGTATTATAGTAGTTATATTCTTGTATATAGGGGGCAGTACTATAGTAGTTATATTCTTGTATATAGGAGGCAATATTATAGTAGTTATATTCTTGTATATAGGAGCAGTATTATAGTAGTTATATTCTTGTATATAGGAGCAGTATTATAGTAGTTATATTCTTGTATATAGGGGCAGTATTATAGTAGTTATAATCTTGTATATAGGGGCAGTATTATAGTAGTTATATTCTTGTATATAGGGAGCAGTATTATAGTAGTTATATTCTTGTATATAGGAACAGTATTATAGTAGTTATATTCTTGTATATAGGAGCAGTATTATAGTAGTTATATTCTTGTATATAGGAGGCAGTACTATAGTAGTTATATTCTTGTATATAGGAGGCAATATTATAGTAGATATATTCTTGTATATAGGAGCAGTATTATAGTAGTTATATTCTTGTATATAGGGGGCAGTACTATAGTAGTTATATTCTTGTATATAGGAGGCAATATTATAGTAGATATATTCTTGTATATAGGAGCAGTATTATAGTAGTTATATTCTTGTATATAGGGGGCAGTACTATAGTAGTTATATTCTTGTATATAGGAGGCAATATTATAGTAGATATATTCTTGTATATAGGAGCAGTATTATAGTAGTTATATTCTTGTATATAGGGGGCAGTACTATAGTAGTTATATTCTTGTATATAGGAGGCAATATTATAGTAGTTATATTCTTGTATATAGGAGCAGTATTATAGTAGTTATATTCTTGTATATAGGAGCAGTATTATAGTAGTTATATTCTTGTATATAGGGGCAGTATTATAGTAGTTATAATCTTGTATATAGGGGCAGTATTATAGTAGTTATATTCTTGTATATAGGGAGCAGTATTATAGTAGTTATATTCTTGTATATAGGAGCAGTATTATAGTAGTTATATTCTTGTATATAAGAGCCGTATTATAGTAGTTATATTCTTGTATATAGGGAGCAGTATTATAGTAGTTATATTCTTGTATATAAGAGCAGTATTATAGTAGTTATATTCTTGTATATAAGAGCAGTATTATAGTAGTTATATTCTTGTATATAGGAGCAGTATTATAGTAGTTATATTCTAGTATATAGGGCAGTATTATAGTAGTTATATTCTTGTATATAGGAGCAGTATTATAGTAGTTATATTCTTGTATATAGGAGGCAGTATTATAGTAGTTCTATTCTTGTATATATGAGCAGTATTATAGTAGTTATATTCCTGTATATAGGACCAGTATTATAGTAGTTATATTCTTGTATATAGGAGGCAGTATTATAGTAGTTATATTCTTGTATATAGGAGCAGTATTATAGTAGTTATATTCTTGTATATAGGAGCAGTATTATAGTAGTTATATTCTTGTATATAGGGGGCAGTATTATAGTAGTTATATTCTTGTATATAGGAGGCAGTATTATAGTAGTTATATTCTTGTAAAAAGGAGCAGTATTATAGTAGTTATATTCTTGTATATAGGGGGCAGTATTATAGTAGTTATATTCTTGTATATAGGAGCAGTATTATAGTAGTTATATTCTTGTATATAGGAGCAGTATTATAGTAGTTATATTCTTGTATATAGGGGGCAGTATTATAGTAGTTATATTCTTGTATATAGGAGCAGTATTATAGTAGTCATATTCCTGTATATAGGAGCAGTATTATAGTAGTTATATTCTTGTATATAGGAGCAGTATTATAGTAGTTATATTCTTGTATATAGGAGCAGTATTATAGTAGTTATATTCTTGTATATAGGAGCAGTATTATAGTAGTTATATTCTTGTATATAGGGGGCAGTACTATAGTAGTTATATTCTTGTATATAGGAGGCAATATTACAGTAGATATATTCTTGTATATAGGAGCAGTATTATAGTAGTTATATTCTTGTATATAGGGGGCAGTACTATAGTAGTTATATTCTTGTATATAGGAGGCAATATTATAGTAGTTATATTCTTGTATATAGGAGCAGTATTATAGTAGTTATATTCTTGTATATAGGAGCAGTATTATAGTAGTTATATTCTTGTATATAGGGGCAGTATTATAGTAGTTATAATCTTGTATATAGGGGCAGTATTATAGTAGTTATATTCTTGTATATAGGGAGCAGTATTATAGTAGTTATATTCTTGTATATAGGAGCAGTATTATAGTAGTTATATTCTTGTATATAAGAGCCGTATTATAGTAGTTATATTCTTGTATATAGGGAGCAGTATTATAGTAGTTATATTCTTGTATATAAGAGCAGTATTATAGTAGTTATATTCTTGTATATAAGAGCAGTATTATAGTAGTTATATTCTTGTATATAGGAGCAGTATTATAGTAGTTATATTCTAGTATATAGGGCAGTATTATAGTAGTTATATTCTTGTATATAGGAGCAGTATTATAGTAGTTATATTCTTGTATATAGGAGGCAGTATTATAGTAGTTCTATTTTTGTATATATGAGCAGTATTATAGTAGTTATATTCCTGTATATAGGACCAGTATTATAGTAGTTATATTCTTGTATATAGGAGGCAGTATTATAGTAGTTATATTCTTGTATATAGGAGCAGTATTATAGTAGTTATATTCTTGTATATAGGAGCAGTATTATAGTAGTTATATTCTTGTATATAGGGGGCAGTATTATAGTAGTTATATTCTTGTATATAGGAGGCAGTATTATAGTAGTTATATTCTTGTAAATAGGAGCAGTATTATAGTAGTTATATTCTTGTATATAGGGGGCAGTATTATAGTAGTTATATTCTTGTATATAGGAGCAGTATTATAGTAGTTATATTCTTGTATATAGGAGCAGTATTATAGTAGTTATATTCTTGTATATAGGGGGCAGTATTATAGTAGTTATATTCTTGTATATAGGAGCAGTATTATAGTAGTTATATTCTTGTATATAGGGGGCAGTATTATAGTAGTCATATTCCTGTATATAGGAGCAGTATTATAGTAGTTATATTCTTGTATATAGGAGCAGTATTATAGTAGTTATATTCTTGTATATAGGAGCAGTATTATAGTAGTTATATTCTTGTATATAGGAGCAGTATTATAGTAGATATATTCTTGTATATAGGAGCAGTATTATAGTAGTTATATTCTTGTATTATGAGCAGTATTATAGTAGTTATATTCTTGTATATAGGAGCAGTATTATAGTAGTTATATTCTTGTATATAGGAGGCAGTATTATAGTAGTTATATTCTTGTATATAGGAGCAGTATTATAGTAGTTATATTCTTGTATATAGGAGCAGTATTATAGTAGTTATATTCTTGTATATAGGAGGAAGTATTATAGTAGATATATTCTTGTATATAGGAGCAGTATTATAGTAGTTATATTCCTGTATATAGGAGCAGTATTATAGTAGTTATATTCTTGTATATAGGAGCAGTATTATAGTAGTTATATTCTTGTATATAGGAGGCAGTATTATAGTAGTTATATTCTTGTATATAGGAGCAGTATTATAGTAGTTAAATTCTTGTATATAGGAGCAGTATTATAGTAGATATATTCTTGTATATAGGAGCAGTATTATAGTAGTTAAATTCTTGTATATAGGAGCAGTATTATAGTTAAAATTATTTTTACCTGTAATTTTGCTTTCTTCGAGACAGAAGGCAGCACAGAAGGGAATTCCCGGCCTCTTTTATTCCCCCTAGGACCGCCCACCTATATACAAAAGACAAAAGAACAACCAATCCGCATCCAGACATCCCTATATATGACGCACACCTCCAAATGCAATTGTGTAAATGACTAGACTCTTTTCTTGATGCAAATATTATTTATTGGGAGGGTAGTATGTGCTGCCTTCTGTCTCGAAGAAAGCAAAATTACAGGTAAAAATAATTTTAACTTTCTTCCACGACATCCGGCAGCACAGAAGGGATATCGCTAGCTATCAAACAGGGGAGGGTTGAATATTATATGCTGCTGACAAAACCCCAGTGCTAAAGGCTGGACTCTCTGACTCCGTGTCTAGCCTGTAGTGCTTGATAAACGTGGACGGAGTAGACCACGAGGCCGCATAACAGATGTCACTCACAGGGACTTCCGCTCTCTCTGCCCAAGAGGCAGCTGTTGCCCGAGTGGAATGGGCTTTAAGTGGAAAAGGAGGTTCTCTACCTTCTTGTTTATATGCTTCAGAAATGGACGATTTGATCCACCTTGCGAGAGTGTCCTTTGCTGCTTTAAACCCCTTTCTAGGGCCTGCAAACTGAAGGAATAAATTCTCATCCCTCCTGAAGGCACTCACTCTTTCCAGATAACAAAGAAGAATAGACTTGACATCCAGAGAACAAAGATGCTGATCTTCTCCAGATGGGGGATGGAATACAGGTAGGAATATTTCCCTGTTGATATTACTTTCAGAGGGTACCTTAGGTGCAAATGAAGGGACTGTTCTTAATAAGACTCCATCTTGAGTGAACCTAATATAAGGAGAGCGGGAGGAGAGAGCCTGTAATTCACCAAGTCTCTTTGCAGACGTGATTGCTACCAGAAATAGAGCTTTTAGAGAGAGCCATTTTATGTCCACTTCTTTAGCTGGTTCAAAAGGAGGACCGGTCAGTTTTCGTAACACCAGGGAGAGATCCCATGGAGCAATAGGAGGCTTTACTCTAGGCCTTAGATTCTTCAATGCTTTAAAAAATCTTGTTATCAATGGTTGTAACATAAATTTTCCATCTGTAAAGGAATTGATTGCAGTCAAATGTACACGCAGCGTATTGGGTTTTAACCCTCTAGCAAACCCCTCCTGTAAAAACTGAAGAATGACAGGTACTGTAATTTCAGGGTCTCCTCTATCCTTCTTCCAATATAAGAATTTTCGCCACAATTTGGAGTATAAAGCATTAGTGGACTCCTTGCGAGCAGACAATAAAGTCTGGATGACTTCATCTGAGAGACCTACATTACGAAATCTGGATCTTTCAAATTCCAGACAGTTAAATGGATTCTGTCCAGGTGTTGATGACAGAACCCTCTCTGTATCAGGAGGTCCTTGTGAAGTGGCAGCTTCCAATAATCCCCCTTGGACAAACGAAGCAACAACGGGAACCAGGCCCTGCGCGGCCAGAATGGAGCTAGAAGGATTACTGATGGTTTCTCTTGAATAATCTTTTTCAGAATTCTTGACAGTAGCGGGACTGGAGGGAAAAGATACGCACAAAGATTCTCCCAGTTGAGTGTCAGAGCATCTAGATGATCCGGCTGATCTTGTTTGTATAGGGAGCAAAATTTTTTCAGCTTCTTGTTCTGGCGAGTTGCCATTAGGTCCCATTCCGGGCATCCCCATCTCCTGATGATCTGGGAAAAATACTTGGGATTGAGCTCCCATTCGTTGGGATCCAGGGTTACTCGACTGAGCAGATCTGCATGAACATTTAAAGTCCCTTTTATGTGGACGGCAGTAAGGGCTGTGAAATGGTTTTCCGCCCAAAGAAATAACATCTTGCATTCTCTCTGGAGCAATTGTGCTCTCGTTCCTCCCTGCTTCTGAAGATAGAAAACTGATACAGAATTGTCCGATTGGACTAAGACTGCTCTGTTCTTGAGCCAAGGAGTAAAATGAATCAAAGCTAGTCTGATGGCCCTTAGTTCCCGCAAGTTGGAAGAGAATTGTCTCTCTTCTTGAGACCACGGTTTCTGGACCCACTGAGAGCCCAGATGAGCTCCCCAGCCCTGTTTTGATGCATCCGTAGTTACCACTTCCATTGTTACTTGTTTGAAACTGTTGCCTCTTGAAAGATTCTCTGGGACCAACCACCATTTGAGAGCCTGACGGGTTCTTACTGACAGGGAAAGATGGCTTGATAACGAGTTGATCTTGCGATTCCAGACTGTCAAAATCTCGGACTGCAATTCCCTGATGTGACTCCTGGCCCAGGGAACCGCTTCGATAGCTGCCGTTAGCAGGCCCAAGACTCTCATGGCTGTTCTGATAGATGTCACTGGAACAGAAATTAGATACCGTATCTGCGACTTTATCTTCTGTTGCTTCTCTAGAGGTAGAAACACTTTCATACACATAGAGTCTATGATCAGACCCAGAAACATCCTCTTCCTTCTTGGAATAAGATCCGACTTTGTCTGATTCAAAATGAAGCCGACTGACGACAGAAGATGCAAGGTGATGTTGAGATGGAAAAGCAGGAGATCTTGAGACTGAGCTATCAAGAGCCAATCGTCCAGGTATGGTATAATCTGGACTCCTTTCAGACGAAGCGAAGCTACCAGGGTTATTACTACTTTCGTAAATACCCTCGGTGCGGGGGACAACCCGAAAGGCATGGCACGGAATTGAAAGTGATGAATTCTTCCTTCTTTCTTGACAGCTACCCTCAGGAAAGCTCTTGAGGAGACATGTATAGGTATGTGAAGATAAGCATCGCTTAAGTCGAGGGACACCATCCAATCTTGTTCTTGAACAATACCTGTGGCCGATCTTATATTGTCCATGCGAAACGTTTCTTTCTTTAAGAACATGTTTACGTATCTTAAATCTATGATCAGCCTCCAGCTGCCTCCAGGTTTCGGCACAGGGAACACCCTTGAATAAACTCCACTTCCTTGTTGGAGAATTGGAACTGGCTCTAGCGCCTTCTAGTTTAGAAAATCTTCTAGAAGAGAAAAAATGACTGGATCTTCTGTGTTTAGACAAAACTTTTCTACTGGATGACTGAGGAAATTTAGTTTGTAACCATCCGCTATAATACTTAGGACCCACTTGTCTGAGGTTACAGCTTCCCAGGCGGGAAAGAATCTTGTTAATCTTGCTCCTACCGACGTGTCGCAATAATTGTCAAAACTCTGATTTAAGTTGCTTGGAATGGGAAGACTTTCCTTTATTCTCATGCTGTCGTCTATTAAATCTTCTTTCTTGAAAGGGTTTTCTTTTGAAACCTGACTTTCTGAATCGATAGGGACGAAAAGGCTTCTTTTTAAAAGAATATGGAAATGCTAGTTTTTCTCCCTTCTTTGCAGGACCCAGAATTTTCTCTAACTGGGAGCCGATCAGGTGACCTGGTTCAAAGGGTAAACCGCATAAATTATTCTTGGATGAAGTCTCTCCAGACCATGGTTTTACATAAATCGCCCTTCTTACAGAATTTAAAACTGCCATATTTTTGGCACAGATTCTGGTGACATCAACGGGAAAGTCGCACACAAACTCTGCTGCTGTCTTTAAAGTGGCTACTTCATCTAGTAACTCTTCTCTTGAGACACCTTGTTCAATATTTCTGCTTAATTGACTAAGCCACAACCTAAGAGCTCTTGCTACAGGAACTGAAGACAAGGCCGCTTTCGCCAATGCTGCAGTATTGGAGTATGCTCTTTTAGTTAGGACATCAGCTTTCCGATCCATGGCGTCCTTTAAGATAGAAGAGTCATCAGAAGGCAATAGAGTCTTCTTGGATAAATCCGCCACAGCAGGATCCAATTTAGATGGCTCACCCCAACTCTCTGATTCCGCTGGGTCAAGCTTATATACTGCGCGGAATCTAGATCCTAGTTCCAGCCTGTGATCTGGCTTCTTCCACTCCTTTTCCATTATGGACCTCAGCACTTCATGCCCAGAAAACATAATGGACTTCTTTTTAGGAAAATAATATAATTCTTCTTTCTCTTGCACATCTGATCTGATCTTAGATGTTTCCATGCTGCTTTTTACTGCTTTAATCAGCTTATCTGCCAGTTCTTTCTTAAATAAGAAATAATCTTCAGAAATAATGTCATCTGATTCCACCTCTGAATCCTCCGAATGAGAGGAGGAGTCAGAGGAAGAAGGAGATGGCGATCTAAACAACTTTTCCTTGATGTCTAGTTTCTTCTTCTTAGAGGAATGCCCAGATGAGGCACCAAACTGTTCCTTAAACCAACTAAAGAACCTCTCATATCATGTAGGAGTTCAGAAGATCCTTGAGGAGCTGCACATCTATCACATACTGTGGAAGTAGCCCCAGCTGGAAGTGGTTGTAGACAGCTGACACATAAGGCAGGCATAGCAGTCCCATCATGATGCTCCAAATGATTTAAACAGATCTCACAGAAATCCCCACTTTGGTTATCAGGAATAGGCTGGTCACAAGATTTACAGAGTCTGTGTTTAGCCTTAGACTTTCTCTTCTTAGAAGAAGTAGAACTAGACATCTGTAAAACATAAGGAGACACCATAAGCCAAAGCTAAAAAATGCCTCTGCAGAGAAACAATACACGTCTGGACTTCTCAGAAGGAATACAGCATCAGGATACCTTAGAGAAACAGAGAGTCCGGCTGCCTGCACCAGAAGGGCAGAGCACGCCAGACTGAGCGGCTTTAAATACACACAAAGCGCGCGCTCCGTCCGGAGACCCGGAAGTACTACCACTTCCGGTGACGTCAGACGCCCGGACTCCAACCTCGCGAGAATACGCGCGCACGCCACCAGCAACATGGCCGCGAACCGGAACTCCAATAATCAAAAGGTAAATACCTTACTGCTGCAAGTCTCTGCTGTATAAGCATCTGATATGGCGGACATCTGACAACTGGCAATACAGTATTAACACCCAAAGGGTCCACTGATTTAGTCCAGGAACCCACATGGACCATCAGGGGTAGCGTTAGGAAAGTCAGGGTTACCCACATTGACACTCAGCAAAAAAGCTGGAACACTAACGCTATACCTAAATAAAAAGAAAAAACATTAAAACGGTGGGCAAATTATACTTACAGTCCTTCTAGGAAGAAAAGAGGACAGAAAAAAACACAATTGCATTTGGAGGTGTGCGTCATATATAGGGATGTCTGGATGCGGATTGGTTGTTCTTTTGTCTTTTGTATATAGGTGGGCGGTCCTAGGGGGAATAAAAGAGGCCGGGAATTCCCTTCTGTGCTGCCGGATGTCGTGGAAGAAAGTAGATATATTCTTGTATATAGGAGCAGTATTATAGTAGTTATATTCTTGTATATAGGAGGCAGTATTATAGTAGTTATATTCTTGTATATAGGAGCAGTATTATAGTAGTTATATTCTTGTATATAGGAGCAGTATTATAGTAGTTATATTCTTGGGTATATATAGGAGTAGTATTATAGTAGTTATATTCTTGTATATAGGGGGCAGTATTATAGTAGTTATATTCTTGTATATAGGAGGCAGTTTTATAGTAGTTATATTCTTGTATATAGGAGGCAGTATTATAGTAGTTATATTCTTGTATATAGGAGCAGTATTATAGTAGTTATATTCTTGTATATAGGAGGCAGTATTATAGTAGTTATATTCTTGTATATAGGAGCAGTATTATAGTAGTTATATTCTTGTATATAGGAGCAGTATTATAGTAGTTATATTCTTGTATATAGGAGCAGTATTATAGTAGTTATATTCTTGTATATAGGGGGCAGCATTTTAGTACAGTATTGTAATACAGAATTTAGGAACCAGTAGTATAAATACCTAGTGGGTCATGAGGGGTGCCTTTGAAAATGATTCGATATGTGGTTAGGAATAAGGCGCCCTCTGCAGGAAGGATGTGGGGTCCTCCAAGAATTCCTCCGGTGGCTTCCTCCCTCCCGTCGGGGTCCAGTAAGACTCGTAAGGCTTCACAAACAAACTCTTCTCCGGGCAGTAAGGCCGGTCTGAGGATTTTCGGCTGTATTATTCAGAGACACAATGATCATATAGTTGAAATATTTCGTGATCTGGACATCTGGAATTTTGATTAACAATAAATGATAAAGTCCAGGGTTTAGGTGGGGTAATTATAGGCGAATAGTCAACGACTCCTCAGGGGTCCGGCAGGAATGTGTCAGGCGCTCGTGGGGTCATCGGGCCAGGATATAAATCACTGTACTGTTTGTTGCCAGTGAATGTTGCAAAACTACAATTCCCAGCATGCCCGGACAGCTGGGAGTTGTAGTTTTGCAACATTTGTAGGTCTACAGTTTGGAGACCAGTGGCTTGGCTTGTTCTTTAAGGAGTTTGTACATTCTCCCTGTTTTCTGTAAGGAGTTTGTATATTCTCCCTGTTTTCTGTAAAGAGTTTGTACATTCTCCCTGTGTACTGTTAGGAGGTTACATGTTCTTCCTGTGTTCTGTAAAGAGTTTGTACATTCTTCCTGTGTATGATAAGGAGTTTGTACAGTCTCCCCATGTTCTGTAAAGAGTTTTTACATTCTCCCTGTGTATTATAAGGAGTTTGTACATTCTCCCTGTGTTCTGTAAGGAGTTTAAACATTCTTCCTGTGTTCTGTAAAAAGTTTGTACATTCTCCTTTTGTACTGTAAGGAGTTTGTTCGCTCTCCCTGTGTATTGTAAGGAGTTTGTACATTCTCCCTGTATATTGTAAGGAGTTTGTTCGCTCTCCCTGTGATCAGTAAGGAATCTGTACGTTCTCTGTTTTGTAAGGATTTTTATGCTCTCGTCTTCTGCAAGGAGTTTGTACATTCTCCCCAAGGAGTTTGTTCATTCCTCCTGTTTTCTGGAAGGGGCTTGTATGTCCTCCCTGTGTCCTGCAAGGAGTTTGTACGTTCTCCATAGGTTCTGTATGAATATTCTGAATGAATATCTTTACATTTTATAGGTTATATCTGTTCTCAATTCCTGTAGACACTAAGTGTCGAGGATTTATAAAATCTGGCAGCTGAAAGGTTGTATGTGGTATTACAGCTTAGCCCTATTAAATACTATGGAGTCAAGGATAAATATTAAAGGGGTCCTCCACCCCTAGACATGTTATTCCCTATCCAAAAGATAGGGGATAAGATGTGTGATAGCGGGGGTCCCGCCGCTGGGGACCCCCGAAAACTTTGGCTGCGGAACTACAGACATCTGTCACGCGGGGAAGTTTGCTCGGATGTGGCGATGTGGGTTGGAGGCTTGTGACGTTCCGGCCACGCCCCCTCAATGCAAGTGTATGGGAGGGGGCGTGACGGCCGCCACGCCCCATCCCATAGACTTGCATTGAGGGGGCGTGGCCGGGACGTCACGAGCCGCTGACGTTGCACCCGATGCTCTAAACAAAGCAGGGAGATAGCGGGGGTCCCCAGCGGTGGGATCCTTGGATAGGGGATAAGATGTCTAGGGGCGGAGTACCCCTTTAAACACAACTATGGACAAAGAGCAGCGCCATATTGCAAAGATAGACACAGGTCGGGGGGGCATTACAGTAACTGGAGAGAATCCAGAGACCGTTCACATGAAGACGTCTTCTCACCTTCTTGATCGGAGGTAGTCGTCTACTTTCCCGATGTACGGCCTCCAGTGTTTCAATGTGCATAGCGACAATACCTACAGGGGACAAAATAAGAAAAGTGACATAAAGCATAAAACCTGTAACATAAACCCGGCTATAATAATGTTAAAAAGAAATACAAAAATGACACAACAATAAATACACAACCACAACAGTACCTGGGATCATACAGTGCAGACTCTTGATGTGCTCCTGCGTCACCCCGCTCTCCGTGCACACTTTATCAATAAACCTAGTGATGAACCGGACCACCGAATTGGCGATATCGTTCTCAGAGTCCTCAAAGCCGCTCTCCGTGTCGTAACTCTCCGCAACACTGCCGGCAATACTGGGGAGACAGATATATACTGGATATAAGAGAGCGAAGCTCTGCAGTATAATACAGGATGTAACTCAGGATCAGTACAGGATAAGTAATGTAATGTATGTACACAGGGACCTCACCAGCAGAATAGTGAGTACAGCTCTGGAGTATAATACAGGATATAGCTCAGGATCAGTACAGGATAAGTAATGTAATGTATGTACACAGTGACCTCACCAGCAGAATAGTGAGTACAGCTCTGGAGTATAATACAGGATATAACTCAGGATCAGTACAGGATAAGTAATGTAATGTATGTACACAGTGACCTCACCAGCAGAATAGTGAGTACAGCTCTGGAGTATAATACAGGATATAACTCAGGATCAGTACAGGATAAGTAATGTAATGTATGTACACAGTGACCTCACCAGCAGAATAGTGAGTACAGCTCTGGAGTATAATACAGGATATAACTCAGGATCAGTACAGGATAAGTAATGTAATGTATGTACACAGTGACCTCACCAGCAGAATAGTGAGTACAGCTCTGGAATATAATACAGGATATAACTCAGGATCAGTACAGGATAAGTAATGTAATGTATGTACACAGTGACCTCACAAGCAGAATAGTGAGTGCAGCTCTGGAGTATAATACAGGATATAACTCAGGATCAGTACAGGATAAGTAATGTAATGTATGTATACAGTGATCTCACCAGCAGAATAGTGAGTACAGCTCTGGAGTATAATACAGGATATAACTCAGGATCAGTACAGGATAAGTAATGTAATTTATGTACACAGTGACCTCACCAGCAGAATAGTGAGTACAGCTCTGGAGTATAATACAGGATATAACTCAGGATCAGTACAGGATAAGTAATGTAATGTATGTACACAGTGACCTCACCAGCAGAATAGTGAGTACAGCTCTGGACTATAATACAGGATATAACTCAGGATCAGTACAGGATAAGTAATGTAATGTATGTACACAGTGACCTCACCAGCAGAATAGTGAGTACAGCTCTGGAGTATAATACAGGATATAACTCAGGATCAGTACAGGATAAGTAATGTAATGTATGTACACAGTGACCTCCCCAGCAGAATAGTGAGTACAGCTCTGGGGTATAATACAGGATATAACTCGGGATCAGTACAGGATAAGTAATGTAATGTATATACACAGTGACCTCACCAGCAGAATAGTGAGTACAGCTCTGGAGTATAATACAGTATATAACTCAGGATCAGTACAGGATAAGTAATGTAATGTATGTACACAGTGATCTCACCAGCAGAATAGTGAGTACAGCTCTGGAGTATAATACAGGATATATACTGTGTACAGTGATGCTGTATATAAGTGGTGGTGTTTTCTTTATACTGTCTTGGTGCTGGGTTCTTTACGTCCCCTATAATCTGTACAGTTCTTACATTTCTGTAGTAATAGGATAAATATTTTTTCCTAGTAAAATATGAGAAAACATTTCATATCAGGATTGTGATTGTGGTGACGACTGTTCTGCTCTTAAAATGCCAAGAATTCCATCGCTGCTATCAGGGAAATGCCTGGCTGTAATTTATTGTGACAACCTGATGTAAACCCTGCTGAGTGCCGATCCGGGGCCTCATACTTCATAGTGCCGATCCGGGGCCTCATACTTCATAGTGCCGGTCCGGGGCCTCATACTTCATAGTGCCGGTCCGGGGCCTCATACTACATAGTGCCGGTCCGGGGCCTCATACTACATAGTGCCGGTCCGGGGCCTCATACTTCATAGTGCCGGTCCGGGGCCTCATACTTCATAGTGCCGGTCCGGGGCCTCATACTTCATAGTGCCGGTCCGGGGCCTCATACTTCATAGTGCCGGTCCGGGGCCTCATACTTCATAGTGCCGGTCCGGGGCCTCATACTTCATAGTGCCGGTCCGGGGCCTCATACTTCATAGTGCCGGTCCGGGGCCTCATACTTCATAGTGCCGGTCCGGGGCCTCATACTTCATAGTGCCGGTCCGGGGCCTCATACTTCATAGTGCCGGTCCGGGGCCTCATACTTCATAGTGCCGGTCCGGGGCCTCATACTTCATAGTGCCGGTCCGGGGCCTCATACTTCATAGTGCCGGTCCGGGGCCTCATACTTCATAGTGCCGGTCCGGGGCCTCATACTTCATAGTGCCGGTCCGGGGCCTCATACTTCATAGTGCCGGTCCGGGGCCTCATACTTCATAGTGCCGGTCCGGGGCCTCATACTTCATAGTGCCGGTCCGGGGCCTCATACTTCATAGTGCCGGTCCGGGGCCTCATACTTCATAGTGCCGGTCCGGGGCCTCATACTTCATAGTGCCGGTCCGGGGCCTCATACTTCATAGTGCCGGTCCGGGGCCTCATACTTCATAGTGCCGGTCCGGGGCCTCATACTTCATAGTGCCGGTCCGGGGCCTCATACTTCATAGTGCCGGTCCGGGGCCTCATACTTCATAGTGCCAGTCCGGGGCCTCATACTTCATAGTGCCGGTCCGGGGCCTCATACTTCATAGTGCCGGTCCGGGGCCTCATACTTCATAGTGCTGGTCTGGGGCCTCATACTTCATAGTGCCGGTCCGGGGCCTCATACTTCATAGTGCTGGTCCGGGGCCTCGTACTTCATAGTGCCGGTCCGGGGCCTCATACTTCATAGTGCCGGTCCGGGGCCTCATACTTCATAGTGCCGGTCCGGGGCCTCATACTTCATAGTGCTGGTCCAGGACCTCATACTTCATAGTGCTGGTCCAGGACCTCATACTTCATAGTACCGGTCCGGGGCCTCATACTTCATAGTGCCGGTCCGGTGCCTCATACTTCATAGTGCCGGTCCAGTGCCTCATACTTCATAGTGCCGATCCAGAGCCTCATACTTCATAGTGCCGGTCCGGGGCCTTATACTTCATAGTGCTGGTCCAGAGCCTCATACTTCATAGTGCTGATCCGGGGCCTCATACTTCATAGTGCTGGTCCAGGACCTCGTACTTCATAGTGCTGGTCCGGGGCCTCGTACTTCATAGTGCTGGTCCAGAGCATCATACTTCATAGTGCCGGTCCAGAGTGCCATACTTCATAGTGCCGGTCCGGGGCCTCATACTTCATAGTGCCGGTCCAGAGCGTCATACTTCATAGTGCTGGTCCGGGGCCTCATACTTCATAGTGCTGGTCCGGGGCCTCGTACTTCATAGTGCCGGTCCAGAGCATCGTACTTCATAGTGCTGGTCCGGGGCCTCATACTTCATAGTGCCGGTCCGGGGCCTCATACTTCATAGTGCCGGTCCGGGGCCTCATACTTCATAGTGCCGGTCCAGAGCGTCATACTTCATAGTGCTGGTCCGGGGCCTCGTACTTCATAGTGCCGGTCCGGGGCCACATACTTCATAGTGCCGGTCCGGGGCCTCATACTTCATAGTGCCGGTCCAGAGAATCATACTTCATAGTGCTGGTCCGGGGCCTCGTACTTCATAGTACCGGTCCGGGGCCTCATACTTCATAGTGCCGGTCCGGTGCCTCATACTTCATAGTGCCGGTCCAGTGCCTCATACTTCATAGTGCCGATCCAGAGCCTCATACTTCATGGTGCCGGTCCGGGGCCTTATACTTCATAGTGCTGGTCCAGAGCCTCATACTTCATAGTGCCGGTCCGGGGCCTCATACTTCATAGTGCTGGTCCGGGGCCTCATACTTCATAGTGCTGGTCCAGGACCTCGTACTTCATAGTGCTGGTCCGGGGCCTCGTACTTCATAGTGCTGGTCCAGAGCATCATACTTCATAGTGCCGGTCCAGAGTGCCATACTTCATAGTGCCGGTCCGGGGCCTCATACTTCATAGTGCCGGTCCGGGGCCTCATACTTCATAGTGCAGGTCCAGAGCGTCATACTTCATAGTGCTGGTCCGGGGCCTCGTACTTCATAGTACCGGTCCGGTGCCTCATACTTCATAGTGCCGGTCCAGTGCCTCATACTTCATAGTGCTGGTCCAGGACCTCGTACTTCATAGTGCTGGTCCGGGGCCTCGTACTTCATAGTGCTGGTCCAGAGCATCATACTTCATAGTGCCGGTCCAGAGTGCCATACTTCATAGTGCCGGTCCGGGGCCTCATACTTCATAGTGCCGGTCCGGGGCCTCATACTTCATAGTGCAGGTCCAGAGCGTCATACTTCATAGTGCTGGTCCGGGGCCTCGTACTTCATAGTACAGGTCCGGGGCCTCATACTTCATAGTGCCGGTCCGGTGCCTCATACTTCATAGTGCCGGTCCAGTGCCTCATACTTCATAGTGCCGATCCAGAGCCTCATACTTCATAGTGCCGGTCCGGGGCCTTATACTTCATAGTGCTGGTCCAGAGCCTCATACTTCATAGTGCCGGTCCGGGGCCTCATACTTCATAGTGCTGGTCCGGGGCCTCATACTTCATAGTGCTGGTCCAGGACCTCGTACTTCATAGTGCTGGTACGGGGCCTCGTACTTCATAGTGCCGGTCCGGGGCCTCATACTTCATAGTGCCGGTCCGGTGCCTCATACTTCATAGTGCCTGTCCGGTGCCTCATACTTCATAGTGCCGGTCCGGGGCCACATACTTCATAGTGCCGGTCCGGGGCCTCATACTTCATAGTGCTGGTCCAGAGCATCATACTTCATAGTGCTGGTCTGGGGCCTCATACTTCATAGTGCTGGTCCGGGGCCTCATACTTCATAGTGCTGGTCCGGGGCCTCATACTTCATAGTGCTGGTCCAGAGCATCATACTTCATAGTGCTGGTCTGGGGCCTCATACTTCATAGTGCCGGTCCGGGGCCTCATACTTCATAGTGCTGGTCCGGGGCCTCATACTTCATAGTGCTGGTCCGGGGCCTCATACTTCATAGTGCTGGTCCGGGGCCTCATACTTTACTGTGATGGTCCAGGACGGCAGCACATCTCGAGGCCGGAGTTTCACGTGTTGTAGTAATGGAGGCGACTCATGCCCAAGGAATGATCCACAACAAGACAAACAATGAGGTCAGCGGAGACAACACAAGTGATTGTTTATCGTATTGTGATCAGACACTTAATCTAAGTGGCGACACAAAGACAGGCGGAACATTCCGAAGGAGGTAAACACTGCTTACATGTGGTGGTCCCATATTTAACCCCTTGGAGGCTGGACTCATTTGCAAACTTATAATAAAAGTCTATTCCAAATGGCTCAACACAGACATGGAGGAGACTCTTCATTCTACTGATCCCAGGCTCCTCCCCCTATCATCTGAATTCACGCCTCCTTTCACCTACTCATTTGCATCCTCCTCAGCCTCTCATTTGCATCTACCTCTGCCCCTATATCTTATATATTTCATACCCTTCATTTACTTATCCTTCTCCTCCCCTCCTTACTTATCCTTCTCCTCCCTCTCCTTACTTCTCCTTCTCCTCCCTCTCCTTACTTATCCTTCTCCTCCCCCTCCTTACTTATCCTTCTCCTCCCCTCCTTACTTATCCTTCTCCTCCCCTCCTTACTTATCCTTCTCCTCCCCTTCTTACTTATCCTTCTCCTCCCCTCCTTACTTATCCTTCTCCTCCCCCTCCTTACTTATCCTCTCCTCCCCTCCTAACTTATCCTCTCGTCCCCTCCTTACTTATCCTTCTCCTCCCCTCCTTACTTATCCTTTTCCTCCCTCTCCTGACTTATCCTTCTCCTCCCTCTCCTTACTTATCCTTCTCTCCCTCTCCTTACTTATCCTTCTCCTCCCTCTCCTTACTTATCCTTCTCCTCCCTCTCCTTACTTATCCTTCTCCTCCCCTCCTTACTTATCCTTCTCCTCCCCTCCTTACTTATCCTTCTCCTCCCCTCCCTTACTTATCCTTCTCCTCCCCTCCTTACTTATCCTTCTCCTCCCCTCCTTACTTATCCTTCTCCTCCCCTCCTTACTTATCCTTCTCCTCCCCTCCTTACTTATCCTTCTCCTCCCCCTCCTTACTTATCCTTCTCCTCCCCCTCCTTACTTATCCTTCTCCTCCCCCTCCTTACTTATCCTTCTCCTCCCCTCCTTACTTATCCTTCTCCTCACCCTCCCTACTTATCCTTCTCCTCCCTCTCCTTACTTATCCTTCTCCTCCCCTCCTTACTTATCCTTCTCCTCCCCTCCTTACTTATCCTTCTCCTCCCCTCCTTACTTATCCTTCTCCTCCCCCTCCTTACTTATCCTTCTCCTCCCCCTCCTTACTTATCCTTCTCCTCCCCCTCCTTACTTATCCTTCTCCTCCCCTCCTTACTTATCCTTCTCCTCCCCCTCCTTACTTATCCTTCTCCTCCCCCTCCTTACTTATCCTTCTCCTCCCCCTCCTTACTTATCCTTCTCCTCCCCTCCTTACTTATCCTTCTCCTCCCTCTCCTTACTTATCCTTCTCCTCCCTCTCCTTACTTATCCTTCTCCTCCCCTCCTTACTTATCCTTCTCCTCCCCTCCTTACTTATCCTTCTCCTCCCCTCCTTACTTATCCTTCTCCTAACCCTCCCTACTTATCCTTCTCCTCCCTCTCCTTACTTATCCTTCTTCTCCCCCTCCTTACTTATCCTTCTCCTCCCCCTCCTTACTTATCCTTCTCCTCCCCTCCTTACTTATCCTTCTTGGCATTGGGGGCTGTATATGTTGTCTGCTATATGGCTGACAAAGACAAATTGTGTATTTTTCTAATCAGATTAATAAAACATATTGTGAAACTTGTTGTGCTCACCAGTTGTGCTGTGCAGCGGCTCGGCCATAGTCTTACCTGTTGGTGCCTATGCTGTTCACCATTGCTGTGGCTCGGCCATTTTCTTACCTGTTGGTTACGATGCTGTTGCTGCCGCTCTCCCAGTCACCAGTGGCTGAAGTCCGCAGCAGTTTGTTCTTGCTGGTGTCTAGTGGGACCAAGATATAGACCATGAGGTTGGCGAAGTGTATGGCCTGGCTGAAGACGGTGCTCTCCTCGCTCTGGACCAGTTCGTGCTGTTGCTGCTTGCTGAGCGACGGCCAAAGACGGAGCTGCTCCGCCGCCAGGTCCATGACAGTGTTCTCATGCCCCGAGGTGTCCACGCCATTCTCCTAAAGACAGTGCAACATTAGTCATCACCATATCTACTATATATATTACATATATAAATACACCTGCCAGTGATTGAAACCTGTCTCTCTCTCTCTATGTATTATATACATAATATATGTATATAATATATACACACACTATATATATATATGTGCATAGAAGATAAGCTCAGAAGCAAAGTACCCACACTCACCATTAGATTAGCGACAACCGGCTCCTAAGGATATATGATGGTTAGACCAGCGGAACGGGGACCATGCTGTAACGGGCGCTCACTACAGGCAGTCCTTTCTCCTCATGGTGTTTGCTCTGATATACATTGTCAGCTGTGAGACCTTACATAGACAGGACTGTCTGAGCTCTACAGGCAGTTCTTTCCCCCTCATGGCTTGGTATACA
The DNA here is from genome assembly GCF_029499605.1 of Hyla sarda. Classification (NCBI taxonomy): domain Eukaryota; kingdom Metazoa; phylum Chordata; class Amphibia; order Anura; family Hylidae; genus Hyla; species Hyla sarda. The sequence goes on along the minus strand of NC_079194.1, from coordinate 304,860,139 downwards.
AGGTACAGATCCAATAATGGACGGGTACCAGGTATATAGTATATACAGCAGGCAGACAGTCATGTACCTTTGGCGCGGTCCCTTGGTCCTTAGTGTTCAGGTAGAGCACCCGCACCTGGCTCTGCACGTCGTTGTAGAATGTGGTCTCCCAGAACTGCTGGTTGGTCCATACGGCGTGCTCCTGGATACACGTGTAGGCGAACTGACTGACACCGGCCGACAACTTCTGTAAAAAATAGAAATCACCAATATAAGAATATAAGGTGAAGTTTATACAGTGAGGACCCTCTGAGAAGACCACCCAATACCAGGACAGACTTCTGTCATCTTCAGTTTATCATCTTCTTCAATGAGACCATCGCCCCAAAAAGTCCGGAAGACCATCACTCCACTGTATTTACCTTCCAAATAGCATGCTCCTCCTGATGGCCCCTCCTTGATGGCTCCTCCCCCACCTCCCTGATGGCTCATCGCCCACTTCCCTGATGGCTCCTCCCCCACCTCCCTGATGGCTCATCGCCCACTTCCCTGATGGCTCCTCCCCCACCTCCCTGATGGCTCATCGCCCACTTCCCTGATGGCTCCTCCCCCACCTCCCAGATGGCTCCACCCCCACCTCCCTGATGGCTCCTCCCAGACCTCCCTGAAGGCTCCTGCCCCACTCCCTGATGGCTCCACCCCCACCTCCCTGATGGCTCCTCCCACACCTCCCTGAAGGCTCCTGCTCCACTCTCTGATGGCTCCGCCCCCGCCTCCCTGATGGTTCCTCCCCCGCCTCCCTGATGGCTCCTCTCTCATCTCCCTGATGGCTCTGTCCTCGCCTCCCTGATGGCTCCTTCACCGCCTCCCTGATGGCTCCTCCTCCGCCTCCCTGATGGCTCCTCCGCCTCTCTGATGGCTCCTCCTCCGCCTCCCTGATGGCTCCTCCTCTGCCTCCCTGATGGCTCCTCCTCCGCCTCCCTGATGGCTCCTCCTCCGCCTCCCTGATGGCTCCTCCTCCGCCTCCCTGATGGCTCCTCCACCGCCTCCCTGATGGCTCCTCCACCGCCTCCCTGATGGCTCCTCCTCCGCCTCCCTTATGGCTCTTCCACCGCCTCCCTGATGGCTCCTCCTCCGCCTTCCTGATGGCTCCTCCTCTGCCTCCCTAATGGCTCCCGCACCGCCTCCCTGATGGCTCCTCCTCCACCTCCCTGATGGCTCCTCCACCACCTCCCTTATGGCTCCTCTATGACCTCAATGATGATCCACCCCACCCTACTGATGCTCCTCCCCACCCTACTGATGCTCCACCCCCTTTATATGCAGCCGTGGTTATGTTTTTCTCATGTCTTCCAATCTACAATCATTGGAAAATACAGCAGTTGTCTCTCTATTTACTGTCTTCCTACTAAAGTGGAGCTGCAGTGTAAAGCATAAGGAAAGGGGCATCCGGCAGCCTGAACGTCTGGTGTTTCTGGCATTCCAGGCAACAATACAATGCAGCTAACCTGGAGATGCATACCTAACACCAGTGGTCTTCAGCCTGCGGACCTCCAGATGTTGCAAAACTACAACTCCCAGCATGCCCGGACAGCCGTTGGCTGTCCGGGCATGCTGGGAGTTGTAGTTTTGCAACATCTGGAGGTCCGCAGGTTGAAGATCAGATCACTGCCATACACTATACTTTAAAGAAGCAAAGCTGCAGGGTAAAGCCGGGAGGACAAGCCCAAGCAACCAGGAAAGACAAAAGGTGAACTGAGAGGGTGGAAAGACACAGCCAGACATGCATGCTGTGACTTGTAGTTCTGCAACAGCTGGAGGAACACTGGTTGGAGAACACTGCTCCAGAGTTTTCCTACATACATGCATGCTCAACTTGGCCGAGTGTACATATGCTCTCAATGGGGATAGTGTAGTAAGACACAGGCGGACTTGCATGCTGGGAGTTGTAGTCCAAGGTGGCAATAAAGTTGAGAGAACCCATTTTGCATTCCCATCTGTCCCCACTAGAGGGGGTTCTGGCACTTGTTGTTCTTCTTGAAGTGAGTGTGACCCTTGGCTGGGGTTCAGGCGTCCTCCCCGGCCCGGTTAGACATTATACGGCTCGTTTACGGCCAAGGTCAGGTCAAGGTGAGTTGTTGTATAACAGGAGTGTGAGAACCGCAGGGAATGTGCGCCGGTAGTTTGTTATGAACTGCCCCAAGTGCATGATGGGACAGATAGCGAATAAAAGCACAGGTGACCACGAAGGGTTAGTGGTGGGGGCGCCACTGAGCAGAGGAAGCAAAGTCAGACCCCTAATCTATAAACTATAGTTCAGAATAAGCTTTCCTGTGGTTATAGTGATGAGGAATAAAGCTTCACCTGCTGCGCCCCCTATATATATATATATATATATATATATATATATATATATATATATTATATATATGTGTGGGATAGCAGTACTGTGCGTGTAGTACTATATGTGTGCGTGGTATAATGATACTATGTGTAGTACTAGGTATGGTGCTACTATGTGTGTCTGTGGTATAGAGATACTAGGTGTGTGTGTAGTACTATATATACGAGTGTGGTATGGCAGTACTATATATGAGTGTGGTATGGCGGTACTATATATGTGTGTGGTATAGCAGTACTCTGTGTGTAGTACTATGTGTGTGCGTGGTATAACGATACTGTGTGTAGAACTATATATGTGTGTGGTATAGCGGTACTCTGTGTGTAGTACTATATATGTGTGTGGGATAGCAGTACTCTGTGTGTAGTACTATGTGTGAGCGTGGTATAAGGATACTATGTGTGTAGTACTATATATGTGTGTGGTATGGCAGTACTATATATGTGTGTGGTATGGCAGTACTATATATGTGTGTGGTATGGCAGTACTATATATGTGTGTGGTATGGCAGTACTATATATGTGTGTGGTATGGCAGTACTATATATGTGTGTGGTATAGCAGTACTGAGTGTAGTAATATATATGTGTGTGGTATGGCGGTACTATATATGTGTGTGGTATGGCGGTACTATATATGTGTGTGGTATGGCGGTACTATATATGTGTGTGGTATGGCGGTACTATATATGTGTGTGGTATGGCAGTACTGTGTGTGTGTATGGTATGGCGGTACTATATGTGTGTGGTATGGCGGTACTATGTCTGTGTGTGGTATGGCGGTACTATATATGTGTGTGGTATAGCGATACTAGGTGTGTAGTAATATATATGTGTGTGTGGTATAGCAGTACTGTGTGTAGTAATATATATGTGTGTGCTATAGCAGTACTGTGTGTAGTACTAAATGTGTGTGTGGTATAACAATACTTTGTGTGTTGTACTATATATGTAAGTGGTATGGCGCTACAATTTGTGTTTGTGGTATAGCAATACTAGGTGTATAGTACTATGTGTGTGTGTGGTATAACGATACTAGGTGTATAGTACTATGTGTGTGTGTGGTATAACGATACTAGGTGTATAGTACTATATACGTGTGTGGTATAGCGGTTCTGTGTGTGGAGTACCTTATATGTGTGTTATAGCGGAAATGTGTGCATTCATGATATAGCAGTACTATATATTGTGTGTGTGGTATGGCAGTCATATGTATTTGTGTGGTATGGTGGTCATATGTATGTGTGTGGTATGGCGGTCATATGTATGTGTGTGGTATGGCGTCATATGTATGTTTGTGGTATATCGGCCATATGTGTTTGTATGGTATAGCAGTCATATGTATGTGTGTGGTATAGCAGTCATATGTATGTGTGTGGTATAGCGGTCATATGTATATGTGTGGTATAGCAGTCATATGTATGTGTGTGGTATAGCAGTCATATGTATGTGTATGGTATAGCAGTCATATGTATGTGTGTTATATGGTGGTCATATGTATGTGTGTGGTTTAGCGGTCAAATGTATGTGTGTGATATGGTGGTCATATGTATGTGTGTGGTATAACGGTCATATGTATGTGTGTGATATGGTGGTCATATGTATGTGTGTGTGGTATGGTGGTCATATGTATGTGTGTGGTATGGTGGTTATATATGTATGTGTGTGGTATAACGGTCATATGTATGTTTGTGGTATATCGGCCATATGTGTTTGTATGGTATAGCAGTCATATGTATGTGTATAGTATAGCGGTCATATGTATGTGTGTGGTATAGCAGTCATATGTATGTGTGTGGTATGGTGGTCATAAATATGTGTGTGGTATAGCAGTCATATGTATGTGTGTAGTATAGCGGTCATATGTATGTGCGTGGTATAACAGTCATATGTATGTGCGTGGTATGGTGGTCATATATATGTGTGTGGTATAACGGTCGTATGTATGTATGTAGTATAGCGGTCATATGTATAGTATGGCGGTCATATGTATGTGTGTAGTATAGCTGTCATATGTGTGTATGTGTGTGGTATAGCGGTCATATGTTTGTGTGTAGTATAGCTGTCATATGTATGTATGTGTGTGGTATAGCGGTCATATGTTTGTGTGTAGTATAGCGGTCATATGTATGTATGTGCGTAGTATGGCGGTCATATGTATTTGTAGCAGTACAGCAGTAGTACGCCATCTCTAAAGATCACCATTATTGCACCTTAGCTGCCCCGTGCGGTAACAGTTCCCAGGACCCGTCGGGGGCGGTGATTTCCGGTGACAGGTAACACGACCTTTGTGCCACTAATTTTGCACAAACTTTGTAATTAATTTAGCATTTGGCAGATCTGCAGAATGTGCTAAAGATACGAGGATTAATCCAATGGGATAAACATATTCGGCATTGTTTGTGGATTATCCCGCCCCGCATCCAGGCTGGACGTCTATGATGCTGGTCCTGACCAGGGTGTGGGGTGCACGCTCCCCGGGCAAAACTGTACATGAACACGTATCAGTGTCCCCTCCTGAACCTAGAAAAAGAGCACACACTTTGGAGCACTTACCAGGCTGCCATGCTGTATATTCATCTGCACAGTAAGTGAATATGGCAAAGCACCACCTAGAGGGAAACTTAGCCCAACAACTGAATCCGCGACCAGTACTGAGCCCAACAACTGAATCCGCGATCAGTACTGACCCCAACAACTGAATCCGCGACCAGTACTGAGCCCAACAACTGAATCCGCGACCAGTACTGAGCCCAACAACTGAATCCACGACCAAGACTGAGCCCAACAACTGAATCCACGACCAAGACTGAGCCCAACAACTGAATCCATGACCAAGACTGAGCCCAACAACTGAATCCATAACCAGGACTGAGCCCAACAACTGAATCCATGACCAGGACTGAGCCCAACAACTGAATCCACGACCAGGACTGAGCCCAACAACTGAATCCACGACCAGGACTGAGCCCAACAACGGAATCCACGACCAAGACTGAGCCCAACAACTGAATCCATGACCAGGACTGAGCCCAACAACGGAATCCACGACCAAGACTGAGCCCAACAACTGAATCCATGACCAGGACTGAGCCCAACAACTGAATCCATGACCAAGACTGAGCCCAACAACTGAATCCATGGCCAGGACGGAGCCCAACAACTGAATCCATGACAAGGACTGAGCCCAACAACTGAATCCATGACCAGGACTGAGCCCAACAACTGAATCCATGACCAGGACTGAGCCCAACAACTGAATCCATGACCAAGACTGAGCCCAACAACTGAATCCATGACCAGGACGGAGCCCAACAACTGAATCCATGACAAGGACTGAGCCCAACAACTGAATCCATGACCAGGACTGAGCCCAACAACTGAATCCATGACCAGGACTGAGCCCAACAACTGAATCCATGACAAGGACTGAGTCCAACAACTGAATCCATAACAAGGACTGAGCCCAACAACTGAATCCATGACCAGGACTGAGCCCAACAACCGAATCCATGACCAGGACTGAGTCCAACAACTGAATTCATAACAAGGACTGAGCCCAACAACTGAATCCCTGACCAAGACTGAGCCCAACAACTGAATCCATGACCAAGACTGAGCCCAACAACTGAATCCATGACCAAGACTGAGCCCAACAACTGAATCCATGACCAAGACTGAGCCCAACAACTGAATCCATGACTAGGACTGAGCCCAACAACTGAATCCATGACCAAGACTGAGCCCAACAACTGAATCCATGACCAGGACGGAGCCCAACAACTGAATCAATGACAAGGACTGAGCCCAACAACTGAATCCATGACCAGGACTGAGCCCAACAACTGAATCCATGACCAGGACTGAGCACAACAACTGAATCCATGACCAGGACTGAGCCCAACAACTGAATCCATGACCAGGACTGAGCCCAACAACTGAATCCATGACCAAGACTGAGCCCAACAACTGAATCCATGACCAGGACGGAGCCCAACAACTGAATCCATGACAAGGACTGAGCCCAACAACTGAATCCATGACCAGGACTGAGCCCAACAACTGAATCCATGACCAGGACTGAGCCCAACAACTGAATCCATGACAAGGACTGAGTCCAACAACTGAATCCATAACAAGGACTGAGCCCAACAACTGAATCCATGACCAGGACTGAGCCCAACAACTGAATCCATGACCAGGACTGAGTCCAACAACTGAATTCATGACAAGGACTGAGCCCAACAACTGAATCCATGACCAAGACTGAGCCCAACAACTGAATCCATGACCAGGACTGAGCCTAACAACTGAATCCATGACCAAGACTGAGCCCAACAACTGAATCCATGACCAAGACTGAGCCAAACAACTGAATCCATGACCAAGACTGAGCCCAACAACTGAATCCATGACCAGGACTGAGCCCAACAACTGAAGCCATGACCAGGACTGAGCCCAACAACTGAATCCATGACCAGGACTGAGCCCAATAACCAGATCCATGACCAGGACTGAGCCCAATAACCGGATCTATGACCAGGACTGAGCCCAATAACTGTGTCTATGACCAGGACTGAGCCCAATAACTGGATCTATGACCAGGACTGAGCCCAATAACTGGATCTATGACCAGGACTGAGCCCAATAACAGGATCCATGACCAGGACTGAGCCCAATAGCTAAATCCATGACCAGGACTGAGCCCAGCAACTGAATCCATAACTAGGACTGAGCCCATAAACTGGACCCATCACCGGGACTGAGCCCACTAACTGGATACATGGACCAGGACTAGGCCAAATAACTGGATCCATGAACAGGACTGAGCCCACAAACTGGATCCATATCCAGGACTGAGCCCAACGACTGGATCCTTGAACAGGACTGAGCCCAAAGAATGGATCCATGAACAGGACTGAGCCCAACGAATGGATCCATGAACAGGACTGAGCCCAACAGCTGGATCATTGATCAGGACTGGGCCCAACAACTGGATCCATGACCAGGACTGGGCCCAACAACTGGATCCATGACCAGGACTGAGCCCAATAACTGGATCCATGACAAGGACTGAGCACAACAACTGAATCCATGACCAGGACTGAGCACAACAACTGAATCCATGACCAGGTTTGAGCCCAACAACTGGATTCATGACCAGAACTGAGCCAAATAATTGGACCTATAACCAGGACGGAGCCAAATAACTGGCTCCATGACCAGGTCTGAGCCCAATAACTGGATCCATGACCAGGACTGAGCGCAATAACTGGATCCATGTCCAGGACTGAGAACAACAACTGGCTCCATGACCAAGACTGAGCCCACAAACTGGATTCATCACTAGGACTGAATCTGGTTGGTACTGGACACCAGTCACTTCCGGGCTCAGTACACGGCCGTTCAGCCGCCCGCCAGCGCCAGAAAACAATACGAATATTTCAGGAGGGGGAACAATAATGGGAAACATTCCTGCTCCTAATATTTGCCAATATCGTGTCCGGTTTCAATGAGAATTCCAGCAATTTCGGGTCCCAGCAGAACCTGACATTTTTGCATGTAATGTATTAAATTTTATTTTTCCTTCCTACAGACCAAAACCGGCTCGGAGGAGGCTGCGGGTATATCCGGTGTTAATATGGTAACCGTAAAGATGTCACCTAGTGGCAAAGGTCGGGAAAGCAGTGACGCCTCCTGGGTCTGCGGGGGGGGGAACTAAGCAGCAGTCGCAGGGCTCTGATCAGACAACAAGTGGATTTGACAACCGGGCATGGGTTTGCTGTGCGCTGCTGCTGACTATGTACTCTCGACTGAGCTAAGCATGCATGTATATGGGGAAACTCTGTGAATGGGTAAGCTATACACTGCTGCTTACTATGTACACTCGACCGAGCTGAGCGTGCATGTATGTATATGGGTTTGCTGTGCGCTGCTACTGACTATGTACACTTGACCAAGCTGAGCATGCATGTATATGGGGAATCTCTATGAATGGGTTCGTTGTACCCTTCTGCTGACTATGTTAGCGATATGCACACGTTTAACAGCTATTCATCCAGATCAGTGTGTCCCCAGCTGTTGCAAAACTACCCTCTCCTTATTGTGAACGATTGTACACTCGACCGAGCTGAGCGTGCATGTGTATAGGGAAACTCTATGAATTGGTTCGCTATACGCTGCTGCTATGTTAGCGCCATGCACACGTTTAACATCTATTCATACATAGCAGTGTTTTCCAAGCAGTGTGCCCCCAGCTGTTGCAAAACTACAACTCCCAGCATGCGAGGACAGCTGAAGCCTGTCCGGGCATGCTGGGAGTTTTAGTTTTGCAACAGCTGGGGGCACACTGCTCTGGATGAATAGCTGTTAAACGTGTGCATGGCGCTAATATAGTCTGCAGCAGCGTATAGCAAACCCATTGACAGAGTTTCCCTATATACATGCACGCTCGGCTCTGTCGAGTGTACATACGTTCACAATAAGGAGAGGGTAGTTTTGCAACAGCTGGGGACACACTGCTCTGGATGAATAGCTGTTAAACGTGTGCATGGTGCTAACAGTCAGCAGAAGGGTACAACAAACCCATTCATACAGATTCCCCATATACATGCACGCTCAGTTCGGTAGAGTGTACACATATGTTCTCACATAAGACAGTCGGCCGCCTTCTTCTAAATCATCTGGGTTGGACGACTCTTTGTTTAGTTAATGGGGGCCTTGAGTTTGAGTAAATGATCCTAACTAAGCAACAATGGAGAACAGCTGCAGTGTAAAGCATGGGGGAGAAATGGAACTGTGTGTAATGTGAGGGTCACTGGTTATAATACAGACCGGGCAGGCTCACATGAATGGCTTCGCTGTACACCGCTGCAGACTATGTCAGCGCTATAGTGACTAATAAATGCTGTGCGGTCGCCCTTGTTGCTGTGTAATTCTGTGCGCAGCAGCTGCCTCCGCTGGGGGTGATTGTTCTCCCCGGACCCTCAGGTCACATTCTGTAGTCAGAAGGAATGTGCGTCCTCTTCCAGGCTCCGCGCCGGACGTTGTTTGGTTACAGCGCATTTTTTCGGCAGATCTCGCTGTTCTCGTGTGTTTGTCATTATTTCTCACTTAATATTGAAAATAAAACGTACAAATATTCCGGTCCCTGGGAGAGCTGTATTGTATATAGGAGCAGTATTATAGTAGTTATATTCCTGTATATAGGAGGCAGTATTATAGTAGTTATATTCCTGTATATAGGAGCAGTATTATAGTAGTTATATTCTTGTATATAGGGGGCAGTATTATAGTAGTTATATTCTTGTATATAGGAGACAGTATTATAGTAGTTATATTCTTGTATATAGGAGCAGTATCATAGTAGATATATTCTTGTATATAGGGGGCAGTATTATAGTAGTTATATTCTTGTATATAGGAGGCAGTATTATAGTAGTTATATTCTTGTATATAGGAGCAGTATTATAGTAGTTATATTCTTGTATATAGGAGCAGTATTATAGTAGTTATATTCTTGTATATAGGAGCAGTATTATAGTAGTAATATTCTTGTATATAGGAGCAGTATTATAGTAGTTATATTCTTGTATATAGGAGCAGTATTATAATAGTTATATTCTTGTATATAGGAGCAGTATTATAGTAGTTATATTCTTGTATATAGGAGCAGTATTATAGTAGTAATATTCTTGTATATAGGAGCAGTATTATAGTAGTTATATTCTTGTATATAGGAGCAGTATTATAGTAGTTATATTCTTGTATATAGGAGCAGTATTATAGTAGTTATATTCTTGTATATAGGAGCAGTATTATAATAGTTATATTCTTGTATATAGGAGCAGTATTATAGTAGTTATATTCTTGTATATAGGAGCAGTATTATAGTAGTAATATTCTTGTATATAGGAGCAGTATTATAGTAGTTATATTCTTGTATATAGGAGCAGTATTATAATAGTTATATTCTTGTATATAGGAGCAGTATTATAGTAGTTATATTCTTGTATATAGGAGCAGTATTATAGTAGTAATATTCTTGTATATAGGAGCAGTATTATAGTAGTTATATTCTTGTATATAGGAGCAGTATTATAGTAGTTATATTCTTGTATATAGGAGCAGTATTATAGTAGTTATATTCTTGTATATAGGAGGCAGTATTATAGTAGTTATATTCTTGTATATAGGAGCAGTATTATAGTAGTAATATTCTTGTATATAGGAGCAGTATTATAGTAGTTATATTCTTGTATATAGGAGACAGTATTATAGTAGTTATATTCTTGTATATAGGAGCAGTATTATAGTAGTTATATTCTTGTATATAGGAGCAGTATTAAAATAGTTATATTCTTGTATATAGGAGCAGTATTATAGTAGTTATATTCTTGTATATAGGAGAAGTATTATAGTAGTAATATTCTTGTATATAGGAGCAGTATTATAGTAGTTATATTCTTGTATATAGGAGCAGTATTATAGTAGTTATATTCTTGTATATAGGAGCAGTATTATAGTAGTTATATTCTTGTATATAGGAGCAGTATTATAGTAGTTATATTCTTGTATATAGGAGCAGTATTATAGTAGTTATATTCTTGTATATAGGAGCAGTATTATAGTAGTTATATACTTGTATATAGGAAGCAGTATTATAGTAGTTATATATTCTTGTATATAGGGGCAGTATTATAGTAGTTATGTTCTTGTATATAGGAGCAGTATTATAGTAGTTATATTCTTGTATATAGGAGACAGTATTATAGTAGTTATATTCTTGTATATAGGGAGCAGTATTATCGTAGTTATATTCTTGTATATAGGAGCAGTATTATAGTAGTTATGTTCTTGTATATAGGAGCAGTATTATATTAGTTATATTCTTGTATATAGGAGCAGTATTATAGTAGTTATATTCTTGTATATAGGAGCAGTATTATAGTAGTTATGTTCTTGTATATAGGAGCAGTATTATAGTAGTTATATTCTTGTATATAGGAGACAGTATTATAGTAGTTATATTCTTGTATATAGGGAGCAGTATTATCGTAGTTATATTCTTGTATATAGGGGACAGTATTATAGTAGTTATATTCTTGTATATAGGGGGCAGTATTATAGTAGTTATATTACAGTACAGTCTCAATGAATGAGATGTTAATAATGTGTAGATACAGACATAAGACCGGGGTATGAGGATCTCTTCAGCCAGACACTGTTAATATGATTGACTTATGAGGGATGACAGACACTACAGGAATGAGATGGCCCCTGACCCGTATTAACCCCCTACTGACCGGGTCACACAAGGCCAGACGGACTCATTAACAAAGCACTGGGGGGTACAAAGTACTTGACTACTCCCCATAGGACTGGAGGTCAAAGTCAATATGGACAGAGTCCCTCGGGGACCACACTCAGCATATCTTCCTGTCACCACTAAGTGTGCGATGGAGATTATGTGGAATCCGCCACATCCAGCCGAAGGTTTACACTGTTTCTAAGGTTTCCAGGTTTTCCATTACGTCCACTTCTAACATTTGATCTCAAATTTCATCAGAACAGAGAAGACAGGAAGGAATGTAAAGAACTTATAAAAAGATTAAAGCCGATCTGTGGTCAAAAGTAACCGAAACATTTGTTGTGAGCTCCTCCAGTTCTCTCCGTGCCCAGAGCTGCACTCACTATTCTGCTGGTGTAGATGTTGTGTAGCGGATTTAGAAAGTGATTTTACGCGTATTCAGATCTTTCTATACTAAACCACAATACATGGAGCGGCAGTCGTGGATCCACATTAATTGTGGGATTTCTTGGAAAAGGCTGAAGAACTTCTTGAGACGGAGATGAAGACTTTGGGAAATTATTTATAAACAGATTAATAAGATTTAACTGGTAAAACTAATAATGAGGAGAGAACATCGCGCGGCGGCGATTACCGATTCAGTGGAAAACACCAAACTTTATTATTGTGCGACCAGAATAGATGGGTCGTCTCTTGGTATTTAGTGCTGAGCCGAACACTGATCCTCTTACCTCCAAAATCTGAGGTTATTTCTGCATTGGGGCAAATCAACAAATGAAACGTTCACTTCCCATCAACTGCGAAACTTTATACAGGATATGAACAAAAATATCTTACTATGAATAATTCTAAATACATTATTTATCCTGTATTATACCCCAGAGCTGTACTCACTATTCTGCTGGTGAGGTCACTGTGTACATACATTACATTACTTATCCTGTACTGATCCTGAGTTATATCCTGTATTATACTCCAGAGCTGCACTCACTATTCTGCTGGTGAGATCACTGTGTACATACATTACATTACTTATCCTGTACTGATCCTGAGTTATATCCTGTATTATACTCCAGAGATGTACTCACTATTCTGCTGGTGGGGTCACTGTGTACATACATTACATTACTTATCCTGCACTGATCCTGAGTTATATCCTGTATTATACCCCAGAGCTGCACTCACTATTCTGCTGGTGAGGTCACTGTGTACATACATTACATTACTTATCCTGTACTGATCCTGAGTTATATCCTGTATTATACCCCAGAGCTGTACTCACTATTCTGCTGGTGGGGTCACTGTGTACATACATTACATTACTTATCCTGCACTGATCCTGAGTTATATCCTGTATTATACCCCAGAGCTGTACTCACTATTCTGCTGGTGAGATCACTATGTACATACATTACATTACTTATCCTGTACTGATCCTGAGTTATATCCTGTATTATACTCCAGAGCTGTACTCACTATTCTGCTGGTGAGGTCACTGTGTACATACATTACATTACTTATCCTGTACTGATCCTGAGTTATATCCTGTATTATACCCCAGAGATGTACTCACTATTCTGCTGGTGAGGTCACTGTGTACATACATTACATTACTTATCCTGTACTGATCCTGAGTTATATCCTGTATTATACTCCAGAGCTGCACTCACTATTCTGCTGGTGAGATCACTGTGTACATACATTACATTACTTATCCTGTACTGATCCTGAGTTATATCCTGTATTATACTCCAGAGCTGCACTCACTATTCTGCTGGTGAGGTCACTGTGTACATACATTACATTACTTATCCTGTACTGATCCTGAGTTATATCCTGTATTATACTCCAGAGCTGTACTCACTATTCTGCTGGTGAGGTCACTGTGTACATACATTACATTACTTATCCTGTACTGATCCTGAGTTATATCCTGTATTATACCCCAGAGCTGTACTCACTATTCTGCTGGTGAGATCACTGTGTACATACATTACATTACTTATCCTGTACTGATCCTGAGTTATATCCTGTATTATACTCCAGAGCTGTACTCACTATTCTGCTGGTGAGGTCACTGTGTACATACATTACATTACTGATCCTGTACTGATCCTGAGTTATATCCTGTATTATACTCCAGAGCTGCACTCACTATTCTGCTGGTGAGGTCACTGTGTACATACATTACATTACTTATCCTGTACTGATCCTGAGTTATATCCTGTATTATACTCCAGAGCTGTACTCACTATTCTGCTGGTGGGGTCACTGTGTACATACATTACATTACTTATCCTGTACTGATCCTGAGTTATATATCAGACAGGAGGCTCATATCTTATGCATTATTCTTTCTTTAATAATGCCCATAGCAGAACAAAATTCAATAACAATCAGTGTAAAGAAAAAACTACAACTCCCAGCAGTCCCGGGACCACAGCAGCCACTCCTCTTTCTTTCTGCTCATGGCAGAGCATACAAGCTAAGTGCTATCTGTGATTAATACTTTGATATTTTCCTTAATTGTTAGTCATACTTATTATAGATATTGTGGTGTTGGGAGAAGATATTCGCGATTATCTTCACCCATTCGCATTCTATGCGATTTTTACTCCGTTTCGGACAACTATTCCCCGGCGCTAGTTTTCTCACTACTCCGGTTCATCACCTCACTCTCTCTCCATCTCTCCGCTCCTCATACCTTCCACCGCTTTCCATCCCCCCCCCCCCCCCTCTCCCGGCGCCATTTTACCTTCTTATCCTACGTTTCTGCGCTTCGCGCGCGCGGGATAGGGGCGGGTCTTCGCGTGTCGGCCGCATTTCTTCGCGGCCTACACGCTGAGAGGGGCGGAGTTTTCCTTTCGTCACTGGACCGCGCTCCTGCGCCTTCCAATCAATGCCCAGCCGGACGTAGTCTCGCGAGACTTCGTCCCCGGGTACAAGGACTCTCGGGCTCACCTCCCACCGCTGCGCCAGTGCAACGCTAGCGGTGTGGAGGACGGAGCCTGTACCAATACTTCCCTTACATATATTGTAGGTAGATTTCAGGAATTTATTCCTTCCCCTCATCTACCATTCTCTCTTCCCTCTAGTTTCTCCTACAGATAACCTAGTAGATTTCAGGAATTTATTCCTCCACCCTCATCAATCCTTCTCTTTCCCACTAGTTCTCCCACAGATTACCTGTTAATCACTATGGCTGAGGAACCCTCATCTGCTCCCAGTAGAGGGGAGAGCTCTTTAGACTCGGCCCAATTTATGACCGCCAACCAGATACAAGACTTAATTAATAAGTCTGTTCAGGCGGCTTTGGCCTCCGCCATGGTAACCTCTGGATCACTACCAGCGGTATCCTGTGCATCTGTCCCGCCATTCCAAGGCGGTGAACCGCCCATTAAGAAGGGAAAGGTTTCCCATAAAAGGAAACACACATTGGCGGCATCTGACTCCCCGGCAGGGGAAGATAATAATGTGCTCCAGGCAGCCCCTACCCCGGCCTGCCAACCCCAGCATCCATCAGACTCCACTTGACCCCTGGGCCTCAGGGAGTTACATGAGAAGAGGCACAGATCCGCTAGACGGACCAAACCCGACTCTTACGTAGATTCCTCTGACGAGGATTCGTCGGGATCATCCAGCGAGTCTGACGACTTTGAATCAAACCCTAATATCGAGGATGCTGGGGATACGGCGTTCGACACCGACGCCAACCCTGTTACACAGGGCACTGTGATCCTAGACTCCCTAGGTGAACCCCTTTTTCACCCTGATTCCATCTCTCATCCACGATCAGGTGAATGGTCCCCACTTCCTCACGTGACCCAGTATGTGGAGCTCTGGGCTCGTAAGTCCCTAGACAGGACCAGCCGTAACAAGCTGAGAGCTGAGTGTCCCAGGCCCTTTATTCCCAATAAAGTAGTGGCAACCCCCGAAGTGGACCCCATTTTGATGAAATACCTAATGAAATCGGGTAAATTCCCTAAGAAGGCAATAGAACGCTCATTTAAAACTATCCAGGAGCGTATCTTAGACTTAATGGGCCCTCTCACTAAGATACTCAACCTGTCTGAGCAGGCCGCATCGACAGATCAGCCCGTCGATACCCGTCAACTCCGGGGGTGGGCCCAGAGGGCCATATGCCTGGCAGGTACGGCCAACACCACCTGCTCGACTGAACGTCGTAGGTCGATCCTTATGCGCCTCGACCCGCAGCTGTCCCACCTAGCTGAAACTGAGTCTGGGCCTGCAGCAGCAGGAATGCTATTTGGGGACAACTTGATGAAAGACATCAACAGGTTTGTCGGCCTGTTTACAGGGCTGGATAAAGCCCAAACCTCATTAAAAAGATCAGGGGCAAATAAGCTTTTTCCTCGGGCCGGCAGAGGTAGAGGCCGATCTGCCGGCCGCACCCCCTCCTATAGGCCACAGGGCAGACCCTCTGCCCAATACCAATACCCTCAGGCTCCTCCGTCCTACACTGTCCCAATGGCACAACCGTCGCCTTTCTTCCCTCCCAGAGGTCGACCTTGGCGCGGACGTGGCGGACGCGGATATCCCCGTTCCCGTCCAACTACCGGTAAGTGTGCCAGATATTCCACATGCTCACATCCCTGTGGGGGGGCGCCTGATGTATTTTTCCCACGCCTGGTCTGCGATCACGGCAGACGCGTGGATCCTACAGACAATAGCGGGATTTCACATAGAACTCCAATCTCTACCGGTCCTGGGTATACAGCCAGCCCCTATCCGTTTTTCACAACACAACATGTTGCTCATAGACAACGAGATTCAAGATCTCCTGTCCAAGCAGGCGATCCGAGAGATCGACCCTTCTTCCCCGGGGTTCGTAAGCAACCTTTTCCTAGTGAAGAAAAAAGGGGGCGGTTACCGTCCGGTCATAAACCTTCGGGAACTAAACCAACATGTCACGTATCGCCATTTCAAGATGGAGGGAATTCACTCCCTTCGCGATTTGTTACAACCAGGCGATTGGCTGGTGAAGGTGGATTTGAAAGACGCTTACCTCACCGTCCCTATCCACCAAGATTCACAACACCTTCTTCGTTTCCTCTGGAGACACCACATGTGGCAATTTACTTGCCTTCCGTTCGGCCTGTCATCAGCTCCGTGGTGCTTCACCAAACTGATGAAACCAGTGGTGGCATCCTTGAGGAGCAGAGGGGTCCGTCTGATCATTTATCTGGACGACCTCCTCATCATGGCCCGCTCCAAAACGCAAGCTTCTCTCCACATGTCATGGACGGTGCTACTTCTGCAGAATCTGGGATTCATAATCAACCGAGAAAAATCGGTTTTGATCCCTCTGCAAGAGATGGAGTTCCTTGGCTTCTTGGTGGACACCAATCAAGCCGTTCTCCGCCTTCCCAAATCCAAACTGGCCCTGATCCGCAAGGAAATCAGAGCGGTCTTACGCAGAGGGTGCTTATCCTTAAGGGTACTAGCGCGCTTGGTGGGCCTATTAGCAGCCTCTATCCAAGCCATCTTCCCGGCCCCCTTGCATTACAGGGCCCTTCAGAGACTCAAGATTATGCACCTGCGCCAGGGCCTCAGGTATGCGGACGAAGTTCCTCTTTGTCCGGCAGCCATCGAGGAGTTGCAGTGGTGGCTTCGTCATGCCGTCGAGTGGAACGGCAAAACCATATTCAATTCCTGCCCGGACGTCATCATAGAGTCGGACGCGAGTCGTCTCGGCTGGGGCGCGCGGTGCGGGGAGGCTTCCACAGGAGGGACTTGGTCCGCCACGGAGGTCGCCCTGCACATCAATGCCTTGGAACTCTTAGCGGCATTTTTTGCCCTCAAGAGCTTCTTGCCACAAGCGTCCAATTGTTGCGTTTTGTTACGCATGGACAACGTGGCGGCGGTCCAATACGTCAACCGCCTTGGGGGCACCAGGTCCAAGATGCTTGCAGATCTTGCCAGGGACTTCTGGCATTTCTGTCTAGATCGCAACATTATCCCGGTGGCGGAATATATTCCGGGGGTCTCCAACACGGTGGCCGACTGGAATTCTCGCTACTTGATAGACTCCAGCGATTGGCGGCTGGATCGATCAGTTTTTCTACGGTTGAGACAGCTTTGGGGTCCATTGTGTACGGATCTTTTCGCTTCTCGCCTCAATCATCAATTACCTCGTTTTTTCAGCTGGAGACCGGACCCAGAGGCGTCGGCAGTCGACGCTTTCCGTCTCATCTGGCCCAGGGGAACGCACTACGCGTTTCCCCCATTCCAGATGATCTCCAGGGTTCTTCTACATACGATGAACCAGAAGGCGACGATTGTACTGATCACCCCCTGGTGGCCCACACAACCGTGGTTCCCTCTCCTTCTGGGGATGGCAGTGGACTACCCCAGACTTCTGCCCCAATTTCCACAGCTCCTCTCCAACCCGGCCGGGGATCTCCACCCTCTGGTGTTGGAGGGCAACCTTCCTCTCCTAGCGTGGTTGGTTTCGGGGTCCCGGATGCGGACCAGGATCTTTCAAGATCAGCTAGGGATCTCCTCGCCTTGGCCTGGGCCCCCGGGACTAGATCGGCTTATCGATCAGCCTGGAGGCTCTGGGTTCGTTGGTGTGATCAACGACAGATTGATCCCGTACATGCACCTGTGTCTGTAGTGGTGAACTACTTGGCGGATTCCTTTGAATCCGGCAAATCTTATAGTTCCATCAACGTTTACCGCTCGGCTATCGCGGCTTACCATTGCCCAGTGGACTCTTTGCCGGTGGGCAAACACCCACTGGTATGTAGACTGTTGCGTGGCATTAAGTTTACCCGGCCCCCGCGGCCGAGATATCAGTCGACCTGGGATGTCTCCAGGTTGCTCGAGATGTTTGTCTCTTGGGAAGACAATGACGATCTTCCCCTAAAACTGCTGTCGTATAAACTGACGGTCCTTTTATGTTTGGTGTCTATCAAACGCGTCTCGGACGTGAAGGCTTTGGACGTCTCTAGGCGACAATTCTCGCCTCAGGGAGTCAAGTTTTCCGTGGTCCGACGGACCAAGACACGTATCCACTCGGTTTTTTACCCGTTTTTTCCCGCGCATCCTCGACTTTGTGTGGTTCGTTGCCTACAGGCGTATGAATCGCAGACTGCAGATTTACGGTCTCCGGATTTCTCACAACTTCTTATATCCTATGTCAGACCTCACCATCCGGTGGCCTCCGCTACCTTGGCTCGTTGGGTGCGTTCCGCCATGGATATGGCGGGCATAGACGTCTCCCTGTTTGGAGCTCATTCTTCTAGGGGTGCGATGGCTACCAAAATAGTCACAGCAGGGGGCTCCCTTTCTGACCTGCTCATGGCTGCTGACTGGTCTTCAGAGTCTACCTTTCGCCGGTTCTACTTCAGACCGGAGGACCATGTTTCCATGTCAGTTTTGTAATACTATTTCTGATTTTGTTTCTCTGTCGATACTTATTAGCTTTGAACTTGCATAAGATATGAGCCTCCTGTCTGATATATAAATCGAGATTTTCCTAGCTTGTGACGGAAAATATTAGTTATATGAAGACAGGAGGCGAGTATCTTCCCTCCCTACCCACCCTGTTATGATTTTTTATTGTCTTTTCAGGATACTGAAGGCATTGGCTGGTTTCCTGTCTACTAATAACCCGTTGGTTAAGCACTGCTGGAGTTCTCTACAGTCCCCGTTGGGACGAAGTTAGGCCGTCGATTGGCCTCGTTTTCCTGAGTTCTGGCCTTACTGGCCGAAGATTGAAGGAGCGGTGTGGATGTCTGGCTGGCGTTTCGGCTTCCTATGCGGCTCTGATTCGCGTGAAGAAAGAGGAGGATCCATATGTGGGCAGTCCTTATATAGGGGCTACAGACGAGGAGTGGCTGCTGTGGTCCCGGGACTGCTGGGAGTTGTAGTTTTTTCTTTACACTGATTGTTATTGAATTTTGTTCTGCTATGGGCATTATTAAAGAAAGAATAATGCATAAGATACTCGCCTCCTGTCTTCATATAACTAATATTTTCCGTCACAAGCTAGGAAAATCTCGATTTATATCCTGTATTATACTCCAGAGCTGCACTCACTATTCTGCTGGTGAGATCACTGTGCACATACATTACATTACTTATCCTGTACTGATCCTGAGTTATATCCTGTATTATACTCCAGAGCTGTACTCACTATTCTGCTGGTGAGGTCACTGTGTACATACATTACATTACTTATCCTGTACTGATCCTGAGTTATATTCTGTATTATACCCCAGAGCTATACTCACTATTCTGCTGGTGAGGTCACTGTGTACATACATTACATTACTTATCCTGTACTGATCCTGAGTTATATCCTGTATAATACTCCAGAGCTGTACTCACTATTCTGCTGGTGAGGTCACTGTGTATATACATTACTTATCCTGTACTGATCCTGAGTTATATCCTGTATTATACCCCAGAGCTGTACTCACTATTCTGCTGGTGAGGTCACTGTGTACATACATTACATTACTTATCCTGTACTGATCCTGAGTTATATCCTGTATTATACTCCAGAGCTG
The DNA here is from genome assembly GCF_029499605.1 of Hyla sarda. Lineage (NCBI taxonomy): Eukaryota > Metazoa > Chordata > Amphibia > Anura > Hylidae > Hyla > Hyla sarda. The sequence goes on along the minus strand of NC_079194.1, from coordinate 304,839,914 downwards.
TACTCACTATTCTGCTGGTGAGGTCACTGTGTACATACATTACATTACTTATCCTGTACTGATCCTGAGTTATATCCTGTATTATACCCCAGAGCTGCACTCACTATTCTGCTGGTGGGGTCACTGTGTACATACATTACATTACTTATCCTGTACTGATCCTGAGTTATATCCTGTATTATACTCCAGAGCTGTACTCACTATTCTGCTGGTGAGGTCACTGTGTACATACATTACATTACTTATCCTGTACTGATCCTGAGTATTATCCTGTGATAGTCCAGGCACTCAAGTGTAAAACGTTTCTGGACCATACCATACATCTGCTGACATAAAAACAAGAACCTGGACTTCCCTCCGGAGGTGTCCTGATGCTCCAGTCCTTCAGTCTTCTTCATGGGTGCTTGTGGTCGACGTGAAGCCTCAGCAGTAGTCTTTTTCCTCGTACCAGGGCATTAAACGTCACACTGCCGATCAGCCTAGTGGAGTTCTTAGTCGGATATCACGGAGGCCGGCGATTAGGTTATCAGCAATGTGACGCATTGACCACTGGCAACTGGGGAGAAGATGGCACCGGAGGACTGTAGTGGTGATATCGAGGCAGCACGGGAGGTGGGTTCAGGTTGCTGTTTTTATGGGGTATATGAGGTATATACCCCTGATGACGTGACTGCTGTCACGAAACATGTAGGGGAGGCATTGTTTGTTTGGTTTTAAGATACAGCGGAGTGTCCACAATATAGATCCTGTAGCACGGCAGGCACAGGAGATACACGATTTGGAATACCAAATAGCAACATAATTATATCAGTTGGACAAGATCAGCTGGGTTTTTAAAACTTTTCTGTACACCCCAAATACATTTTAATATGAATTTGAAATAAAAGTGAAGCTTTAGGGAGGGTGCTTTAAATAGGGTTTTGCACCCCCACTTGGAGTAGCCTCTAGGTGTGGGGATTGGATTTTATTTGGGTTGTAGACTCCGTCTCATGCTACTACTAGAGTGAAAGCACCGCCAGCATTCAAAAGTGACCAAAACATCAGCCAGGAAGCATGGGAACTGAGAAGTGGTCTGTGGTCACCACCTGCAGAACCACTCCTTTATTGGGGGTGTCTTGCTAATTGCCTATAATTTCCACGTGTTGTCTGTTCCATGTGAAATTGATTGTCAATCAGTGTTCTTCCTGAGTGGACAGTGGGATTTCACACAAGTGTCAGTGACTTGGAGTTACATTGTGTTGTGTGTTATCTTTATTATTATTATGAGCAGTGTATTTATAAAACAATCTATAGGTTCATAAGCGCCGCTATAATAGAGACCCAGATCTGTAATACAAGTCACTGCAGGGACCGAGTGCGTACAGTGCCTGATCCAACATCTACAGAACAGATCAGATGTATCCAACATCTACAAATCAGATCAGATGTATCCAACATCTACAGATCAGATCATATGTATCCAACATCTACAGAACAGATCAGATGTATCCAACATCTACAGATCAGATCATATGTATCCAACATCTACAGAACAGATCAGATGTATCCAACATCTACAGATCAGATCATATGTATCCAACATCTACAGAACAGATCAGATGTATCCAACATCTACAGATCAGATCATATGTATCCAACATCTACAGAACAGATCAGATGTATCCAACATCTACAGATCAGATGTATCCAACATCTACAGAATAGATCATATGTATCCAACATCTACAGAACAGATCATATGTATCCAACATCTACAAATCAGATCAGATGTATCCAACATCTACAGAACAGATCATATGTATCCAACATCTACAAATCAGATCAGATGTATCCAACATCTACAAATCAGATCAGATGTATCCAACATCTACAGATCAGATCATATGTATCCAACATCTACAGAACAGATCATATGTATCCAACATCTACAGATCAGATCATATGTATCCAACATCTCCAGAACAGATCATATGTATCCAACATCTCCAGAACAGATCATATGTATCCAACATCTACAAATCAGATCAGATGTATCCAACATCTACAAATCAGATCAGATGTATCCAACATCTACAGATCAGATCATATGTGTCCAACATCTACAGAACAGATCATATGTATCCAACATCTACAGATCAGATGTATCCAACATCTACAGAATAGATCATATGTATCCAACATCTACAGATCAGATCATATGTATCCAACATCTACAAATCAGATCAGATGTATCCAACATCTACAGATCAGATCATATGTATCCAACATCTACAGATCAGATCATATGTATCCAACATCTACAAATCAGATCAGATGTATCCAACATCTACAGATCAGATGTATCCAACATCTACAGAACAGATCATATGTATCCAACATCTACAGAACAGATCCAATGTATCCAACATCTTCAGAACAGATCATATGTATCCAACATCTACAGAACAGATCATATGTATCCAACATCTACAGATCAGATCAGATGTATCCAACATCTACAGAACAGATCAGATGTATCCAACATCTACAGAACAGATCCAATGTAAAACGCAGGGTTTCCCAACCAGTGTGCATCCAGCTGTTGAAAAACTACAACTCCCAGCATGCCCAGACAGCCAAAGGCTGTCTGGGCATGCTGGGGGTTGTAGTTTTGCAACAGCTGGAGGCACTGTTGGTTAGGAAACACTGATCTATGTGTACGATGCCCTTTTGACTCTGGATGTCAGAGGAGAGAAGAGTCGGGCAAGTGTCCCCCTGCAGAAGCTGCAGTTTTGCAAAAGCTGTTGGGAACCCCTGATATAGCGTCTCCAATACAATCCGGAACATCAAATGCAACAAGTGGGATCTCGTTTCGTCCCATCTGGTGCCCTAAAGCAGATCCATCCGAGACCGTACGCGTACTGGCCCTTTAAGACGTCTACTTACACCATAGTGTAGAGCGATTGTTACTACTAATTGCTGCACTATTTCCTTATTGTTTAGGGGAATTGTTACAGTGTGACCAACAGGAAGTGTCATAAACGCCCCCCCCCCCGTGGGGTCAGGGGTCATGTAGATGAGGCGCACGTGTGTGTGAATCACGACTAAGAATAAACCCTGATCCGCTAATAAACATCATAAACCTCCGCTGACCTATAAACGTCGGGGGAAGCGGTCGGACCCCGGTAACCGCGGTTACACAAGCGGATGACTCTCCGTGAGTGGGCGCGGCCAGGATTAACCATTCCCGTCAGAGGAAGAACGAAAACAACAGCTAGAAACGCAGAGTCACCGTGATCGAGGCCTAATGTAACCAGGCGGCTGGGGTTAACCCCTTCATGTCTCTACCTGACGCTGAGACAGAAAGTATTCACACCCCTACACAGAAGACGTGAGGATTCAGCTTCCACGACTCAAACATTGACGGGAATTAGTCAACGAGGGACAACGTCTAAGGAGTTTGTACGTTCTCCCTGTGTTCTGTAAGGCGTTTGCACGTTCTCCCCTTGTTCTGTAAGGCGTTTGTACGTTTTCCCCATCTTTCGAAAGGAGTTTGTATGTTCTTCCTGTGTTCTGTAAGGAGTTTGTACGTTCTCACTGTGTACTGTAAGGAGTTTGTACATTCTTCCTGTGTACTGTAAGGAGTTTGTACGTTCTCACTGTATACTGTAAGGAGTTTGTATGTTCTCACTGTATACTGTAAGGAGTTTGTACGTTCTCACTGTATACTGTAAGGAGTTTGTACGTTCTCACTGTATACTGTAAGAAGTTTGTATGTTCTCACTGTATACTGTAAGGAGTTTGTACGTTCTCACTGTATACTGTAAGGAGTTTGTACGTTCTCACTGTATACTGTAAGGAGTTTGTATGTTCTCACTGTATACTGTAAGGAGTTTGTATGTTCTCCCTGTGTACTGTAAGGAGTTTGTATGTTCTCACTGTATACTGTAAGGAGTTTGTATGTTCTCACTGTATACTGTAAGAAGTTTGTATGTTCTCACTGTATACTGTAAGGAGTTTGTATGTTCTCACTGTATACTGTAAGAAGTTTGTATGTTCTCACTGTATACTGTAAGGAGTTTGTATGTTCTCAATGTGTACTGTAGTTTGTACATTCTTCCTGTGTACTGTAAGGAGTTTGTACGTTCTTCCTGTGTACTGTAAGGAGTTTGTATGTTCTTCCTGTGTACTGTAAGGAGTTTGTATGTTCTTCCTGTGTACTGTAAGGAGTTTGTATGTCCTCACTGTGTCCTGTAAGGAGTTTGTATGTTCTTCCTGTGTACTGTAAGGAGTTTGTATGTCCTCACTGTGTCCTGTAAGGAGTTTGTACGTTCTTCCTGTGTACTGTAAGGAGTTTGTATGTCCTCACTGTGTCCTGTAAGGAGTTTGTACGTTCTTCCTGTGTACTGTAAGGAGTTTGTATGTCCTCACTGTGTCCTGTAAGGAGTTTGTATGTTCTGTCTGGTTTTCTAGAGTTTGTATGTTTTCACTGTGTTCTTTATTCTTCCTGTGTCCTGTAAGGAGTTTGTAGGTTCTTCCTGTCCAAGGAGTTTGTACAATTTCCCTGTGTTCTGGTGGATTTCATCCGGGTACTCTGGTTAACTCCCACACTCCAATACTACTGATCAGTAATTAAGTTAGTGAACCCCAGGGGAGACAGGAACCCATGTGATTGTTGACAAGCTCTGTACAGCGCTGCGGACTATGTTGGCGCTCAATAAATAAAGTAGTAAAAGAATTATAATTTTCCCTCAGAAGACGCGCCATATGTATTAAGAGGCCTGTATCTATGCATTTCAATCCTCTATTGTGCTTGCTGTCAGTGAATGGGAACATGTTTAACATCCGAAAGCTGGAGACCTGCGTAGATCTATTCTTTTGCACAGCTGAGTTTTTGCTACAACTGCAGCCAGTCACACATACGTATTGATTTCAATTAGTCCACAGCAAATCTTCAATTGTGAAGGATTTGCAGGTTTCCTGTGGACCTATCGAAGTCAATGGGTGGCAGCGGATTGTGTAGGTGTGAACGCGCCAGAACAGCGATACCCGGACTATACGCCATAATAGCTGGAGAAGGCACATATAGGAGACATGTCGGGGGGCGATGAGGCACTCACCCTGCAGAACACGGAGGCCAGAGGAAGAAGCTGCGCTGCGATGTTATATTCTTCAAAGCTGGAGCAATCCTGAAAGAAAAAAAACACACGAGAAGCCCAGTGAGAAGCGGTGGCATATGAGATCTCTAAACATTTATAGTAAGCCAGAAAACCGGAAACATTTCCAAAATTACTGATTTCGTCCAACAACAGCGCCACCCCTGTCCTCAGGTTGTGTGTGGTATTGCAAATCAGTTGCATTGAAGTGAATGGAACCAAGATGCAATACCACACGCAACCTGTGGATAGTGGTGGCGCTGTTACTTTTATAGGGGTACTCCGCCCACAGACCTCTTATCCCCTTATCCAAAGGACCCCTGGGAAATCCGTGCAGCACCCTGCACTCTAAACAGTATGTTTAGAACGCTGGGTTTCCGTGGCCGGAGGCGGGATGCCTCCGGCCACGGAAACCCAGCGTTCTAAACATACTGTTTAGAATGCCGGGTGCAGCATGGAGATCGCCGGGGGGTACTTCCTACGATCAGAAATCTTAAAAGTTTGTAGGCGGAGTACCCCTTTTTTTTTTTTTTTTTTTATGAACTGGTGCCAGAAAGTTAAACAGATTTGTAAATCACTTCTATTAAAAATTCTTAATTCTTCCAGTACTTTTTAGCAGCTGTACGCTACAGAGGAAATTCTTTTCTTTTTGAATTTCTTTTTTGTCTTGTCCACAGTGCTCTCTGCTGACACCTGATGTTCGTATCGGGAACTGCCCAGAGCGGGAGAAAATCCCCATTGCAAACCTATGCTGCTCTGGACAGTTCATGACATAGACAGAGGTGTCAGCAGAGAGCACTGTGGACAAGACAAAAAAGAAATTCAAAAAGAAAAGAATTTCCTCTGTAGCATACAGCTGCTAAAATGTACTGGAAGGGTAAAGATTTTTTAATAGAAGTAATTTACAAATCTGTTGAACTTTATGGCACCAGTTGACTTATAAAAATATATATATATATTTTCCACCAGAGTACCCCTTTAAGTAAGCAGCTATTCTTCTCTAATCCTGGATACCCCTTTACTTGATTATGTGACTTCCAGCCGCCATGACACTTGTACGACAATAGACGGAATGTGACTGCTGACGTGACGGGCCCGGTCCGGCTGATGGATGGCAGCGCCAGGGTCTGCCCAGCAGTAACCAGTAAACATCTTTTATGAGATTTTCCATCATCACATGCGGAAGCCATTACCCACCTATGGGTGTAAGTGCACCGAGCCGGGGGAGGGTACACATCACTATTATCCTATTATTCTGTCTCATAAACCGTCCCCGGAGAATTTTCCACTATGTTTTCTGTAAGAGGTTTTTGAACTTTTGATGCTCGTCAGGTATGGCGGCACATCAGGGGCACCTATAGCGGCAGAGCAGGGCCCGCTCTAAGAGGATCTGCTGTCACCTGGGGTGATTAGGTGTCATGGTTACGGTATTAATCTACAACCGCAACACAATGTACATCCGTCATCTCTACCATTTGATGATGGTGACAACTGATGACGACAACGGTGACAAGTGATGACGACAAAGGTGATAACTGATGACGGTGACAAGTGATGACGACAAAGGTGATAACTGATGACGGTGACAAGTGATGACGACAACGGTGATAACTGATGACGGTGACGACAAAGGTGACAACTGACAGCGATGACGACGGCGATAACTGACAGGGATGACGACGGCGATAACTGACAGGGATGATGAAGGCGATAACTGACAGGGATGACGACGGTGAGAACTGACAGGGATGACGACGGTGACAACTGACAGGGATGACGACGGTGACAACTGACAGGGATGACGACGGTGACAACTGACAGGGATGACGACGGTGACAACTGACAGGGATGACGACGGTGACAACTGACAGGGATGACGACGGTGAGAACTGACAGGGATGACGACGGCGATAACTGACAGGGATGACGACGGCGATAACTGACAGGGATGACGACGGTGAGAACTGACAGGGATGACGACGGTGACAACTGACAGGGATGATGAAGGCGATAACTGACAGGGATGACGACGGCGAGAACTGACAGGGATGACGACGGTGAGAACTGACAGGGATGACGACGGTGAGAACTGACAGGGATGACGACGGTGACAACTGACAGCGATGACGACGATGAGAACTGACAGGGATGACGACGGTGAGAACTGACAGGGATGACGACGGTGAGAACTGACAGGGATGACGACGGTGAGAACTGACAGGGATGATGAAGGCGATAACTGACAGCGATGACGACGGTGAGAACTGACAGGGATGACGACGGTGACAACTGACAGGGATGACGACGGTGACAACTGACAGGGATGACGACGGTGACAACTGACAGGGATGACGACGGTGAGAACTGACAGGGATGACGACGGCGATAACTGACAGGGATGACGACGGTGAGAACTGACAGGGATGATGACGGTGAGAACTGACAGGGATGATGAAGGCGATAACTGACAGGGATGACGACGGTGACAACTGACAGGGATGACGACGGTGACAACTGACAGGGATGACGACGGTGACAACTGACAGGGATGACGACGGTGAGAACTGACATGTATGACGACGGTGAGAACTGACAGGGATGACGACGATGACAACTGACAGGGATGACGACGGTGACAACTGACAGGGATGATGATGTTGAGAACTGACAGGGATGACGACGGTGATAACTGACAGGGATGATGATGGCGATAACTGACAGGGATGACGATGGCGATAACGATGGCAATAACTGACAGGGATGACGATGGCGATAACGGAGGACACAATTTTTGCATGTTATTTCCTCAGACAGCAGAGAGCCCTCTTGTTGTGACTGAAGCCTCAGGGATGTTGTCTCTCTCCCCGCAGGGTGACCGTGTGACAATAAATTCCGCTCCGGTACATTGTGACCCTTTGCTCGTCTGCCGGCACATCTGACTTTTCTTAAGTCGGGATGCCAGGCATGTTTGTCATGGGGCCCCTTCTTATAAAGATCAGTAAAGTGTGTCAGTAATCTTCAGAGGAAATGGTTGAGATGCCACCAGTCTCCCCCCACTTTGGTCTCCCGCCGGGGGGGGTTCTTCTGTGGGGACCTCGTCCAGGACTTAACCATCAGCAGCGTCACCTTCTGGTAACTCTTCTCTCCATCGCTGCGCCGGTGTCACCGGAGAGACAAGGCACAAATTCCATCCTCGCCGAGGCCGACCGGATCGGAACGTGCTGAGTAATCGCACGTCCACCACAGGAACAACAACTGCTCCACCAGTGTGCGAGAGAGACGGCGGCAAGAAACTGCGCAAATAATATCATCCAGCGAGATAGTAACAAGACCATCCAGAAACAGAGCCCCACCCCCACACAATAGTAGTGGCCCAGCTTTCCAAAATCCCTGAATGGCAACTAATTCTCTCAAAAGTTACTGAAGTATGCCAGCTGTCATACAGCTTTCCTAGACTTCTGCACGGCAACTCTTTCTAGTGTTAATTCAGTATATGGGTAAAGCAGTGTTTCCCAAGCAGAGTGCCTCCAGCTGTGGGAAAACTACAACTCCCAGCAAGCCCGGACAGCCAAAGGCTGTCCGGGCATGCTGGGAGTTGTCATTTTTCAACAGCTGGAGGCACTCTGCTTGGGAAACACTAAGGTAAAGTATTGCTACATATCTAGGAAGGTAATGGATACTTGCCTGTCACACAGCTTTCCCAAACTTCTAAACGACAGCTAGAAAGGCAATGTATAATGGCTATCATTCTACTTTCCTAGACTTCTGAATGGCAACTCTCTCTAGTGTTACTTGCAATACATGGGTGAAATATCTCAGCATAAATAGGAAGGTCTCTATACTGACTCTTGGACAGCTTTCCCAGGCTCCGGAATGGCAACTCTCACCAGTAGCAGTATATAAGTAAAGGCAATCTCTTTACACTGTCTGTCATACAACTTTACCAGACTCCTGAAGGGAAGCTAGGATTATGTGACTTTTGCAATATTGCTGCATCATTAAAAAGGCAATGCAGGCTTGTCACACAGCTTTCCAAGACTCCAGAACAGCAGCAAAAGGCAGGCACTGGCATCATATTGGATGTTCTATCACTTTCCCAGACTCCTGAAGGGAAGCCAGGATGACGAGGGCTTTATTACTTGCAGCTAGGAAGGCAATGTAATTAAAAGCTGCTGCAGGACATGTAATGGCAGCCATACTGACTGTCTCCCAGCTTTCCCACATTACTGAATGGCAAAATCTGGTATACAGCAGTCCATGAGTAATGCAGGATATGAGAAAGCTGAGTGTCAAACCATTTCATAGCTATAGTGGTGACTATAATAGATATTATCAAGCTTCCCAGAGCCCAGAATGTTATATCTATATCTAGTTATATAAGCGAATGATGTATTGTTATAGAACCAGGGACTATCTGTAATGCAGGATATGAGAAAGCTGGGTGCCATGCCTTCTCCAGCTGTATTGGTGACTACACTAGATTTCACCCAGGCCCCAGAATGTTATATCTATCTAGTTATATGAGCGAATGATGTATTGTTATAGAACCAGGGACTATCTGTAATGCAGGTTACGGGAAAGTTGGGTGCCATCCCTTCTTCAGCTGTATTGGTAACTACACTAGATATCACCCAGACTCCAAAATGTTATATGAGCTAATGATTATTGTTCTACAACCAGGGACTGTGATGCAGAATAAAGGAAAGCTGGGTACCATCCCCTATGGTGACTATACCTGGCTTTCCAGGTGTCCTGCAGGGCATACTAGCCTAAATATGTAGTAGGATGATGTCTACTCATCTTTCCAAGACTCCTAAATGTCTAAATGCTCAGTTATGCAGCAGTATAGGGGTAAGCGATGCATCATGGCGGCACCTGCCGTTTTGGACTCGGGGACAGTTGTGTCCCCAGCCTAAACACTGTGTCCCAGATCCCTGTCTGGTATTTGGCCCTTGCGGGTGAGGCGGCCATGTTGCACGCTCTGCTCCTCATTAGGCCAATACAAGGCGAGGGTATGTGGAGGAATCTCAGATATGAGGAGCGCGCGGCCGGCGCAGACACATAAACCAGACGGCGAGATGAGTTACAGGACCGCGAATGCTTCTCATTACACAGCTATTTGTCCGCGCCGCAGAGAATGACCCCCAACACGGCACAGCAAGCACTTCCATGGAAAGTAGTAATTCCCCCACAGTGCCAGAGTTAACACTTTACAATTGGAGCAGAGCGCGTAGTAGTTTTACAACAGCTGGAGGCACCCTGTTTGGGAAACACTGATCTATGTGTATGATGACCTCTCGATTCTCTGATGACTCTGAATGTAAGAGGAGAGAAGGGTCGGCCAAGTGTCCCCCTGCAGAAAACATGTACTAATGCATACGGGGAAAGGGAATGCATGCTGGGAGTTGTAGTTTTTCAACACCTGGAGGCACACTGGTCAGGAAACACTGATCTATGTGTATAATGGCCTCTCTATTCTCTGATGACTCTGGATGTCAGAGGAGAGAAGGGTCGGCCAAGTGCCCCCCTGCACAATATATTTACTAGTGTATACAGGGATGGGGAGTGCATGCTGGGAGTTGTAGTTTTTCAACAGCTGGAGGCACACTGGTCAGGAAACATTGATCTATGTGTACGATGGCCTCTTGAATCTCTATTGACTTTGCATGTCAGAGGAGAGAAGGGTCGGGCAAGTGTCCCCCTGCAGAATACATGTGCTGGTGTATACAGGGATAGGGAATGCATGCTGGGAGTTGTAGTTTTTCAACAGCTGGAGGCACACTGGTCGGTAAACACTGATCTATGTGTATATTGGCCTCTCAATTCTCTGATGACTCTGGGTGTCAGAGGAGAGAAGGGTCAGGAAAGTTTCCCCCTGCAGAATACATGTGCTGGTGTATATGGGGATGGGGAGGGCATGCTGGGAGTTGTAGTTTTGCAACAGGTGGAGGACCCTGGTTGGGAAACACTGATCTATGCGTACGATGGCCTCTTGACTCTGATGACTCTGGATGTCAGAGGAGAGAAGGTCGGGCAAGTGTCCCCCTGCAGAATACATGTGCTAGTGTATACTGGGACACAGCCATATGGTCCCTATACACAGTAAAGCAGTGTTTCCAAACCAGGGTGCCTCCAGCTGTTGCAAAACTGCAACTCCCAGCATGCCCGCACAGCCTTCGGCTGTCCGGGCATGCTGGGAGTTGCAGTTTTGCAACAGCTGGAGGTGCACAGGTTGCAATCGCTGCAGGTTTATGTACCTAACAATACTTCAATAGTGCAAACTATATAATAGTTTTGATGCTAAAAAGTTACGGTGCACGTATTATCTGCGACTAATATGACTTTGTGCAAATTATATTATGAGAATCTATGTCCATTGTCAAGATCCCCGCTTGTTGTCAGTGAATAAGAACATTCAGTAACTGAAAACCTACAGAGACCGAGTACATCTCAAGAGCTGCATTCAGTCTGGACAATTCTCTCTACTTCTGATGGTTTGTTACAATGTACCAGCTATCATGCCTGAAGGCTGTTTAACTCACAGAGCATTGTCTAGACTGGATATTGTATATACTTCTCAGCTGAGAGCAGGACGAGCTATGTACAATGTATCAGTCTGGAGTCCGGGATGTTTAGCTCACAGAGCATTGTCTAGACTGGATACAATTGTATCACTTCTCAGCTGAGAGCAGGACGAGCTATGTACAATGTATCAGTCTGGAGTCCAGAATGTTTAGCTCACAGAGCATTGTCTAGACTGGATACAATTGTATATACTTCTCAGCTGAGAGCAGGACTAGCTATGTACAATGTATCAGTCTGGAGTCCAGGAGGTTTAGCTCACAGAGCATTGTCTAGACTGGATACAATTGTATCACTTCTCAGCTGAGAGCAGAACGAGCTGTGTACAATGTATCAGTCTGGAGTCCAGGATGTTTAGCTCACAGAGCATTGTCTAGACTGGATACAATTGTATCACTTCTCAGCTGAGAGCAGGACGAGCTATGTACAATGTATCAGTCTGGAGTCCAGGAGGTTTAGCTCACAGAGCATTGTCTAGACTGGATACAATTGTATCACTTCTCAGCTGAGAGCAGGACTAGCTATGTACAATGTATCAGTCTGGAGTCCGGGATGTTTAGCTCACAGAGCATTGTCTAGACTGGATACAATTGTATCACTTCTCAGCTGAGAGCAGGACTAGCTATGTACAATGTATCAGTCTGGAGTCCAGGATGTTTAGCTCACAGAGCATTGTCTAAACTGGATACAATTGTATCACTTCTCAGCTGAGAGCAGGACGAGCTATGTACAATGTATCAGTCTGGGGTCCAGGATGTTCAGCTCACAGAGCATTGTCTAAACTGGATACAATTGTATCACTTCTCAGCTGAGAGCAGGACGAGCTATGTACAATGTATCAGTCTGGAGTCCAGGATGTTTAGCTCACAGAGCATTGTCTAGACTGGATACAATTGTATCACTTCTCAGCTGAGAGCAGGACGAGCTATGTACAATGTATCAGTCTGGGGTCCAGGATGTTTAGCTCACAGAGCATTGTCTAGACTGGATACAATTGTATATACTCAGCTGAGAGCAGGACTAGTTATGTACAATGTATCAGTCTGGAGTCCAGGATGTTTAGCTCACAGAGCATTGTCTACACTGGATACAATTGTATCACTTCTCAGCTGAGAGCAGGACTAGTTATGTACAATGTATCAGTCTGGAGTCCAGGATGTTTAGCTCACAGAGCATTGTCTAGACTGGATACAATTGTATCACTTCTCAGCTGGGAGCAGGACTAGCTATGTACAATGTATCAGTCTGGGGTCCAGGATGTTTAGCTCACAGAGCATTGTCTAGACTGGATACAATTGTATCACTTCTCAGCTGAGAGCAGGACTAGCTATGTACAATGTATCAGTCTGGAGTCCAGGATGTTTAGCTCACAGAGCATTGTCTAGACTGGATACAATTGTATCACTTCTCAGCTGAGAGCAGGACTAGCTATGTACAATGTATCAGTCTGGGGTCCAGGATGTTTAGCTCACAGAGCATTGTCTAGACTGGATACAATTGTATCACTTCTCAGCTGAGAGCAGGACCAGCTATGTACAATGTATCAGTCTGGAGTCCAGGATGTTTAGCTCACAGAGCATTGTCTAGACTGGATACAATTGTATCACTTCTCAGCTGAGAGCAGGACTAGCTATGTACAATGTATCAGTCTGGAGTCCAGGAGGCTTAGCTCACAGAGCATTGTCTAGACTGGATACAAATATTACAAAACTGAACAGACCTAAAACCTCTTACAGTTTGCTACAATTGTATCCAGTCTAGACAATGCTCTGTGAGCTAAACAGCATTATATTTCCTGTTCTGATGCTTTGTTACAATGTATCAGTGCACACACATATCAGGACCTGATTCCAGGAGTTTATCGCGTCTGATGCGTCACGGATCGGGTTGCGCAGTCAGCAGAGGCTCGGGGCAATTTTCCAGGAAGTTGCGGATTCTTTCGATTTTTGCCCCAAACAATGAAGTGACCATAAAGCACAGACCTGAGTTAGCTGATCCCTTATCAGAGGAGCTAAGTATAGAAAACGTGAGTCAGCGGCTAAATATAGAACACGAGGACGCTGATCCTTCTGAGCCTAACCCGGCCCCACAATCCTATTACAGCGGGGGCAGGGACCATTGGGTCATGGGGGACTTCGCAGAGTCAGGGGGGGGGGCACTATAGACAGACCACCGGATCATGGGGGACTCCGCAGAGTGTGTGTGTGTGTGTGGGGGGGAGTAAATATATACAAACCACCGGGTCATGGGGGGCTCCGCAGAGTGTGGGGGGGGGGCTATAGACAGACCACCGGATCATGGGGACTCCGCAGAGTGTGGGGGGGGCTATAGACAGACCACCGGATCATGGGGGACTGCGCAGAGTGTGGGGGGCACTATAGACAGACCTCCGGGTCATGGGGGACTCTGTACTGTGCGGGGGGCGCTGCAGAGTCAGGGGGGCTCTATGGACAGACCCCGGAGGTCCTGCTAACATAGTTAATGGGTTTGTTCCCATGAATCGTCGTAGATGACTGTTTCCAAATCAGTTTGCCCCCAGCTATCACAAAACTACAACTCCCAGCATGTCCGGACAACCAATGGCTGTGCTGGCATGCTGGGAGTTGTAGTTTAGCGACAGGTGGAAAGCTACAAGTTGAGGCACAAATGTCTCCCGGCTGATAGCTCTTCCCTGCGCTGACACACTGTAACGAGCTTAAGATCGCTTTTCATTTCCCCAGTAAAATATCTTATGAGTCGGCGTTGGCGATAAATATCAGTGCGAATCGGCGCCATCTCCTCCGGGAATCGCAGCTCTTACCGTAACCCCTATAACAGTAAATCCCACCATTAAATCTTATCTCGGGGGGTTAATAAACGTGGCCTCTCCTCGTTCCAGATCAGATCTCCACAAAGCCGCAAGAACGGACTTGGCGCAGCCGCAGCCACTTAACCATCGCGTCTTCTCTGCAGCCGATGCCGAGTCAGCACAACGCAAAGCAAGAAAAAGAGCCTCAGGGGGGCGCTCAAGAGCTGAGAACGGATCTAAAAAGGGGCAAGAATGAGGAAAAGGCTCAATGGACAACTCCCTAATACAGTGTCCCCTACATATGGCCGCCCAGGTGTTACAAAACTACAACCTGTCTGTCTGGGCATGCTGGGAGTTGTAGTTCTGCAACAGCTGGAGAGCCACACATTGTCACATATAACTCTGATGGGGGTTGTAGTTTTGCAAAAACTGGTTGAAGGTTGCAGATCATTAGTTTAATGCGTGCACTAATCATTACATCAAGGCATGCTGGGAGTTGTAGTATTTCAACAGCTGGGAAGCCACGGATTGCGGTTGTCGGATTTAATCCTGACATCAGAACGTCGTCAGGGCATGCTGGGAGTTGTAGTGCTTTATCAGCTGGAGCTCCACAGGTGGCAGATGGTTGATTTAAAGCATGTAGTCATCACTGAATCCAAGCCAGATGGGAGTTGTAGTTTGCATCAGCTGGTGGCAGATCGGTGCTACAAAGTGTACACAATGCATGCTGGGAGTTGTAGTATTTAATCGCGGACGGACGATTTAATGCTGACCTATCTATAGTGATCTATGGGTACGATGGACTCTGTTGACTCTGGATGTCAGACGAGAGAAGGTCAGGCAAGTGTCCCCCTGCATAATACACGTGTCAGTGTATACAGGGATGGGGAGTGCATGCTGGGAGTGGTAGTTTTGCAACAGCTGGAGGCACACTGGTTAGGAAACACTGACCTATGTGTACAGTGACCTCTCGATTCTCTGTTGACTCTGGATGTCAGAGGAGAGAAGGGTCGGGCAAGTGTTCCCCTGCAGAATACATGTGCTAGTGTATGATGTCCGAGCATGCTGAGAGTTGAATTTTTGCAACAGCTGGAGGCACCCAGATACAGAAACACTGATTAATGTCTTCAGCCACTCGACTCTTTGTTGACTCTGCATGTCAGCAAGTGTCTCCCTGCAGAACACATGTGCTAATGTATATTGGGATGGGAAGTGCATGCTGGTAGTTGCAGTTTTGCTACAGCTGGAGGCACCCTGTTTGGGAAACACTGATCTGTGTGTACCATGGCCTCTCGACTCTCTGTTGACTCTGGATGTCAGAGGAGAGAAGGGCCGGACAAGTGTCCCCCTGCAGAATACATGTGTCAGTGTATATGGAGATGAGGAGAGCATGCTGGGAGTTGTAGTTTTGCAATGCTGGAGGCACACTGGTTAGGAAACACTGACCTATGGTATACAATGGCCTCTCTACTCTCTGTTGACTCTGGATGTCAGAGGTTAGAAAGGTTGGGCAAGTGTCCTACTGCAGAATACATGTAGGAATATATGTGGGGATGCAGCCATACAGTCCCTATACACAGTAGATGTTGAGTGTTTCTCAACCAGGGTGCCTCCAGCTGTTGCAAAACTACAACTCCCAGCATGCCCGGACAGCAGAAGGCTGTCCGGGCATGCTGGGAGTTGCAGTTTTGCAACAGCTGGAGGTACACAGGTTGCAATTACTGCATCCTCCGCTGACCTGCACTGTGCTGTAATGTAACACAATGTGGCATCTTCCATGATACAATGTAACAAATACAGGATCCGACTTACAGCAGATTCCAAGCAGCAGCGGCAGCAGTTCTGTGTATCCGGCAGGAGATAAGAATTTGCTGAGTTATTGGGTGGGGGGGGGTAGATTGGAGGAATGAGATTGCCGCTTATCCCAGCAGCGATGTCCTATCTCCCAGTAAACACCATTACAGATGGTCACCATCACCAGCAATGTTCCCAGCCAAGAATAAGAATGTACGGAATGAGAAGCCCCCCTGCCCCCCCATTACAGTCCTGGACGGGGAACAATAAAATAAATAGTCATAAATCCTGCGGTAATTTAGGGACAGATTAATGGAGGCGAAGAGCAGCACTTAGGACATGACAATCCCCGGGGAGCCGGCAATAACCACAGCGGCAGCTGCCGAACACCAGGGAGAAAAGGAAAGGCCCGGGAGGCTGTCACCCAGCGGATGAATCTACAATGATATATAACGCTATATCCCTGTCCGTCATAATCTTCTTTCAGTGTATAACTCCTTAACTTTACGATGTTATTTATAAAGTTCTGCAACTTTGTAACATAGTTAGTGCTGCTACTTCATAACCTCTAAATTACAGATCTTGAATTAGATTGCAGCACCTGCTGTAGTCATTCCCTGTCTGCTCCTCTGACGGTGACATTGTTCAGAACAAGACAGAATGCTGTAATCGCACTTCATTCTTCAATTAATGTCTCAATAAATATATATATGTACATGACAAGGGAAATGGTGATGTAGGCTGGAGAGGTGGGTGAGAGGTGATGACATCACTCAGGGGGCAGGGCCAGAGCTGAGAAAGAGGATCCAGCCACGCCTCCAGAGACAGGAGAGTATGATGGGGAAGAGGGAAGAGTTGGGGAGCTGCTGAGACAATATCACATTGAAATTGAAATTACTACACAGTTTCTTGTCTGGAGAGATGGAAGAGCCGGGAGCTGCTGAGACAACACTACATTGAAAATAAAAGGACTACACAACTTCTTGTCTGGAGAGATGGAAAAGCCAGGGAACACTACACTGACAACGAAAGGAATACACAATTTCCTGTCAGGAAAGAGGGAGGAGCTGGAAAGCTGCTGAAACAACTACACAACTTCCTTTCAGAAGAGGAAGGAGGTAGAGAGCTTATGAGAATACACCACACTGACAATGAAAGGACTACACAACTTCCTTTCAGGAGAGGAAGGAGGTAGAGAGCATATGAGAATACACCACACTGACAATGAGAGGACTACACAACTTCCTGTCAGGGAATACGGAGGAGCAAGGACCTGCTGAGACAACACTACACGGACAATGAGAGGACAACACAAATTTCTGTCAAGAGAGATGGAGGAATCGAGGAGCTGCTGAGACAAGATTACACTGACAGTGAGAGGACTACACAACTTCCTTTCAGGAGACAGGGAGAAGCTGATAAACCAACATCATACTGGCAATGGGAGGACTACACAACATCCTGTTAGGAGAGAGGGAGGACCCGGGAGCTGCTAAGACAACTCCACACTAACAATGAAAGGACTACACAACTTCCTGTCAGGAAAGAGGGAGGAGCTGAGGAGCTGCTGAAACAACACTCCACTGACAATAAAAGGACTACACAACTTCCTGTCAGGAGGGAGAGTTATCGGAGAGTTGCTAAGAAAACACCAAACTCATAATGACAGGACTACACAACTTCTTGTCAGGGGTGAATTGCAAAAAAACAGTACAATTAGGGATACTATATTAATAAGTTATATATCTTGGGGTGATAGTTCTGTTTAAATACAGTTTATAGATACAGGAGGTACTCCGCTGCTAGACATCTTATACTCTATCCAAAGTATAGGGGATAAGATGTCTGATCCCGGGTGATCAACACAAGTGGTCATGACCACACCCCCTACAATCATGTCTATAGGAGGGGGCGTGTCGACATAGACATGAATGGAGGGGGTGTGGCGTAACATCACAAGGGGGCGTGGCCACGGCTTCACGATCACACAAAATGTTCAAAACGCTGGAGCACCGGAGTACCCCTTAACCTGTAGAAATACTATAGCAGCTGTGAACGTTACAGATCAGTCGGTGCGGCGCCCCCGTTACCTGCAGGGTGCAGTTCATCATCCGGACGATGTAGTCGAACTGCTGGTGGTTGAGGATGGTCCTGTTCTCCTTCACGTGGTGGCCCAGCTCCTCAGTCAGACACTGTCTGGCGGTTTTCCCCTTCAGTGCGCGCAGCGCGGCGGCCAGCGTCTGCAGAGACAGAAGGATTTTGTTATTCATTGGGGAAGACAAGAGGCCGAGGAAAGAGGAAATGGCGCAGAATGTGTGTGCGAAACCGGAGCCCTCAGATCTTACGCCTTCTAGAGTGTCGGCTGATAACAGAGAACAAATATTTACAGCGAAGACGACGACGATGTGAAACCGACACTGTGGGGACCATTCACACTACAGACAAATTCTGGTCAAAAATTTGAATTTCTAATGTCATATTCCAGGCTCCGCCCCAAAGAATGAACATTTTCATTCTTTGGGCGGGATCCACTGGTCCTAGTGCGGGATGGTTCAGGGGGCGCCTACTGCGCATGTCATGTCTATTCTGTGGTGTGAATGGGGCCTAAGGATATTCACAATCATAAAGGATCAACCTAGAATTTAAAGGGGTACTCCGCCAAAATACATCTTATCCCCTGCCCCTGGGGAACCAGCAATATCTGGGCCGGCAGCAGCAGCAGCAGCGGCGTCTGGAACAGGGAAGCTTCGAGCGTCCGTGTTCGTGACGTCATGCCACGCCCCCTCCATTTTGTGCCGGATGACTGGCGACTACATCTGCCACGCCCCCTCCATTCATGTCTATGGGAGGAGGCGTGACGGCTACATAGTAGCCGTCACACCTCCTCCCATAGACATGAATGGAGAGGGCGTGGCAGATTTAGTCGCCAGTCATCCGGCACTGAGCGGAGTTCGCTCCATGCACGGATGACTAGGGTGCCGCGCCAGAGATCGCATGGGTCCCCAGCGGCGGGACGCCCGCAATCAGACATCTTATCCCCTATCTTTGGATTGGGGGATAAGATGTTTTTCGGTGGAGTACCCCTTTAAGGAGAAGTCCCATGCCCGATCAATACAGAAAACGCATCCCCTTTTAGATCGCGGGTGGGCTGAGTCTGTACGGAGCCCTGGCTTTCCCACAGATTGGCGCATGACATATACATAAATTATAAATATAATTAAAATATAAATTAAAAATGTGAGGTGATGTTAGGCGGAGGGGCCCTTTAAATTCCATTAACATGACTCTCAGACTCCAGAAAAGGCAAGGAATGCTGGGACTTGTAGTGACCCATCACGTGGCAGCGGTCGCGGCGCTCAGACGTAGACTACACACAGCCGCATAGTTTCCTAATAATAATTCGTGAGATGCAAAAAACATTTTTAATGTCTATTATTGGACGTGACAGACGAAAAATGGAGAGAAATGAAACATTCCAGGAATATCGCAAAAGGTGCGACCGACATTACACGAAAGGGAAGAACATTAACCGCGGGCGCTGGATGGACGCCAGGGGCGGACCCGGCTACACGTGACTGTACTGTACAATAATAAGAACATCAACCGCAAAACCATAGGAACGTGTCACTGACACTGCGCAGAGCACGACTACTCCACATCTCCAGCTCAGCTGTACTGATCATAAACGATGGCGGTACAGCAGAATAGTGAGTGCAGCTCTGGGGTATAATACAGGATATAATTCAGGATCAGTACAGGATAAGTAATGTAATGTATACAGTGACCTCACCAGCAGAATAGTGAGTGCAGCTCTGGTGTATAATACAGGATATAACTCAGGATCAGTACAGGATAAGTAATGTAATATATGTACACAGTGACCTCACCAGCAGAATAGTGAGTACAGCTCCAGGATATAATACAGGATATAACTCAGGATCAGTACAGGATAAGTAATGTAATGTATGTACACAGTGATCTCACCAGCAGAATAGTGAGTACAGCTCTGGAGTATAATACAGGATATAACTCAGGATCAGTACAGGATAAGTAATGTAATGTATGTACACAGTGACCTCACCAGCAGAATAGTGAGTGCAGCTCTGGGGTATAATCCAGGATATAACTCAGGATCAGTACAGGATAAGTAATGTATGTACACAATGATCTCACCAGCAGAATAGTGAGTGCAGCTCTGGAGTATAATACAGGATATAACTCAGGATCAGTACAGGATAAGTAATGTATGTACCCAGTGACCTCACCAGCAGAATAGTGAGTACAGCTCTGGTGTATAATACAGGATATAACTCAGGATCAGTACAGGATAAGTAATGTAATGTATATACACAGTGACCTCACCAGCAGAATAGTGAGTACAGCTCTGGAGTATAATACAGGATATAACTCAGGATCAGTACAGGATAAGTAATGTAATGTATGTACACAGTGACCTCACCAGCAGAATAGTGAGTACAGCTCTGGAGTATAATACAGGATATAACTCAGGATCAGTACAGGATAAGTAATGTAATATATGTACACAGTGACCTCACCAGCAGAATAGTGAGTACAGCTCTGGGGTATAATACAGGATATACCTCAGGATCAGTACAGGATAAGTAATGTAATGTATATACACAGTGACCTCACCAGCAGAATAGTGAGTACAGCTCTGGGGTATAATACAGGATATAACTCAGGATCAGTAAAGGATAAGTAATGTAATGTATGTACACAGTGATCTCACCAGCAGAATAGTGAGTACAGCTCTGGGGTATAATACAGGATATAACTCAGGATCAGTACAGGATAAGTAATGTAATGTATGTACACAGTGACCTCACCAGCAGAATAGTGAGTACAGCTCTGGAGTATAATACAGGATATAACTCAGGATCAGTACAGGATAAGTAATGTAATGTATGTACACAGTGACTCCACCAGCAGAATAGTGAGTACAGCTCTGGGGTATAATACAGGATATAACTCAGGATCAGTACAGGATAAGTAATGTAATGTATGTATACAGTGACCTCACCAGCAGAATAGTGAGTACAGCTCTGGAGTATAATACAGGATATAACTCAGGATCAGTACAGGATAAGTAATGTAATGTATGTACACAGTGACCTCACCAGCAGAATAGTGAGTACAGCTCTGGAGTATAATACAGGATATAACTCAGGATCAGTACAGGATAAGTAATGTAATGTATGTACACAGTGACCTCACCAGCAGAATAGTAAGTGCAACTCTGGAGTATAATACAGGATATAACTCAGGATCAGTACAGGATAAGTAATGTAATGTATGTACACAGTGACCTCACCAGCAGAATAGTGAGTACAGCTCTGGAGTATAATACAGGATATAACTCAGGATCAGTACAGGATAAGTAATGTAATGTATGTACACAGTGACCTCACCAGCAGAATAGTGAGTACAGCTCTGGAGTATAATACAGGATATAACTCAGGATCAGTACAGGATAAGTAATGTAATGTATGTACACAGTGATCTCACCAGCAGAATAGTGAGTACAGCTCTGGGGTATAATACAGGATATAACTCAGGATCAGTACAGGATAAGTAATGTAATGTATGTACACAGTGACCTCACCAGCAGAATAGTGAGTACAGCTCTGGAGTATAATACAGGATATAACTCAGGATCAGTACAGGATAAGTAATGTAATGTATGTACACAGTGACCTCACCAGCAGAATAGTGAGTACAGCTCTGGAGTATAATACAGGATATAACTCAGGATCAGTACAGGATAAGTAATGTAATGTATGTACACAGTGACCTCACCAGCAGAATAGTAAGTGCAACTCTGGAGTATAATACAGGATATAACTCAGGATCAGTACAGGATAAGTAATGTAATGTATGTACACAGTGACCTCACCAGCAGAATAGTGAGTACAGCTCTGGAGTATAATACAGGATATAACTCAGGATCAGTACAGGATAAGTAATGTAATGTATGTACACAGTGACCTCACCAGCAGAATAGTGAGTACAGCTCTGGAGTATAATACAGGATATAACTCAGGATCAGTACAGGATAAGTAATGTAATGTATGTACACAGTGATCTCACCAGCAGAATAGTGAGTACAGCTCTGGGGTATAATACAGGATATAACTCAGGATCAGTACAGGATAAGTAATGTAATGTATGTACACAGTGACCTCACCAGCAGAATAGTGAGTACAGCTCTGGAGTATAATACAGGATATAACTCAGGATCAGTACAGGATAAGTAATGTAATGTATGTACACAGTGACCTCACCAGCAGAATAGTGAGTGCAGCTCTGGAGTATAATACAGGATATAACTCAGGATCAGTACAGGATAAGTAATGTAATGTATGTACACAGTGACCTCACCAGCAGAATAGTGAGTACAGCTCTGGAGTATAATACAGGATATAACTCAGGATCAGTACAGGATAAGTAATGTAATGTATGTACACAGTGACCTCACCAGCAGAATAGTGAGTACAGCTCTGGAGTATAATACAGGATATAACTCAGGATCAGTACAGGATAAGTCATGTAATGTATATACACAGTGACCTCACCAGCAGAATAGTGAGTACAGCTCTGGGGTATAATACAGGATATAACTCAGGATCAGTACAGGATAAGTAATGTAATGTATGTACACAGTGACCTCACCAGCAGAATAGTGAGTACAGCTCTGGAGTATAATACAGGATATAACTCAGGATCAGTGATATAATGTACATAGTAAATACCTTTTCGGTTTCCAGTATTTTGTTCTCGAATATATACAAGATGCAGTTCCGCACGACCTCCAGCCTCCGGGCGCTGTTGAACACTGCGCTGGTCTTGTCCACTATGGAAACTAAAATAAAGCAGATGATTGTTATAGAGAAGTCATGAAGTGTAAGCTCTGGGGGTCAGGCAGAACGCATATTATCTGTAAGAAGTGTCCCTATGATCATTACTTGTGGACAGAGCTGCAGAACTGCAAAACTACAACTCCCAGCATGCCCGGACAGCCAAAGGCTGTAAAGGGGTTATGCAGGAATAGAAAAACAAAGCTAATTTCTTTCAAAAACAGCTCCACATCTGTAATCAGGTTGTTTGTGGTATTACGACTTGGCTCCACCCACTTCAATGGATCTGAGCGGCAGGACCAAACCCAACCTGGAGACAGACCGGAAGCGGTTCTTGAAAGAAATCAGCTCTGTTTTTCTATTTCTGGATAACCTAGGGTTACTCCAGTGTTCTTTTTTTTTTCTTTTTTTTAAATCAACCGGTGCCAGAAAGTTAAACAGATTTGTAAATTACTTCTATTAAAAAATCTTAATCCTTCCTGTACTTATTAGCTGCTGAATACTACAGAGGAAATTATTTTCTTTTTGGAACACAGAGCTCTCTGCTGACATCACGAGCACAGTGCTCTCTGCTGACACCTCTGTCCATTTTAGGAACTGTCCAGAGCAGCATATGTTTGCTATGGGGATTTTCTCCTACTCTGGACAGTTCCTAAAATGGACAGAGATGTCAGCAGAGAGCTCTGTGTTCCAAATAGAAAATAATTTCCTCTGTAGTATTCAGCAGCTAATAAGTACTGGAAGGATTAAGATTTTTTAATAGAAGTTTTGCTACAGCTGGAGGCACATGATTGGTAAAATTCTGTGTTACACTAGTGTTGCGGCAGCCTGTGCTCCTCCTGCAGACCTGTTAATCAACCATCTCGTGTCCATGACCTTTGGACACCCCTCATGCTGCTGTGAGACTCATCAGTATCCCAGTAGGTATGGGGACCCCTAGTGGTGGGATTTTAAATGCAGTTTTTTAAATAAAATGTTAAATATTTTTAAAGATGAATATTAGAAAAACTATTGTTTTGCCAAAATGAACAACATATAAAAAGTTTTTATATCTGACAGTGCCGATTTAAAGGGGTACTCCACTGCTCAGCGTTTGGAACAAACTGTTCCCAACGCTGGAGCCGGTAGCTTGTGACATCCTAGCCCCGCCCCCTCATGGTGTCACGCCCCGCCCCCTCAATGCAAGTCTATGGGAGGGGGCGTGACGGCTGCCACGCCCCCTCTCATAGACTTGCATTGAGGGGGCGGGCGTGACATCACGAGGAGGCGGAGCTAGGATGTCACAAGCTCCCGACTCCAGTGTTTGGAACAGTTTGTTCCAAACGCTGAGCAGCAGAGTAGCCCTTTAAGATGTTCTGCAACTTTTTAGAAAAGTTTTTAAACTACATAAGTTGTTCAGTAAGTGTTCAGAGAGGGGGGGACTCACCGACGGGGGAGCCTGCGGGGACGATGCACTTTTTCTCCAGCCGCGCCGCCAGCGAGTTCTGGTTCTTGTGGACGCCATCTTGTATCAGCTCCTGGACTTTGAGGTCATTGATCTTGGGGAAGGGCAGGACGTGGACTCGTAGGTGGGACCCCTCAGTCGGCCTGGGGACTTTCTGGAACGCCATGTGGGGGTTGGGGTTTTCCTATAGTAAAGAATCATATACAGGTGACGTCTCTATATGTCACAGATAACGCATTTATCTTAATATAAAGGTCCTGCTGTCCTAATTAACATATGCAAATTATACTGCGAGAGCTTAAAGGGGTACTCCGATGGAAAACTAATTTTTTTATTTTTTTTTTCAACTGGTGCCAAAAAGTTCAACAGATTTGTAAATTACTTCTATTAAGAAATCTCAATCCTTCCAGTACTTATTAGCTACTGTTATGATCCACAGGAAGTTCTTTTCTTTTTGAATTTCCTTTCTTTCTGAACACAGTGCTCTCTGCTGACACCTCTGTCCATTTTAAGAACAATCCAGAGCAGGAGAAAATAGCAAATATACGCTGCTCTGGACAGTTCTTAAAATGACAGAGGTGTCAGCAGAGAGCAGTGTGGTCATGATGTCAGCAGAGAGCTCTGTGTTCCAAAAAGAAAATAATTTCCTCTGTAGTATTCAGCAGCAGATAAGTACTGGAAGGATTAAGATTTTTTAATAGAAGTAATTTACAAATCTGTTTAACTTTCTGGCACCAGTAGATTTAAAAAAAATAAAAATAAAAAAAGTTTTCCGCCGGAGTGCCCCTTTAATACAAAGGTTCTGTCCTCCTAATTACCATATGCAAATTACCCCAACTATAAGAGAAGAGATGGCCAGTTGATGTCCATATTACTGAATTAAGCCGTTATTCAGACTTTCTACATGTTGCCTATTGTACTATATCTCCCACAATGCACTGCAGCAAAAAATACCATGTAAAAGGGGTATCCTCATCTCCACTAGAGACTCCCCTGACCCCTCCGGCCTGTGTGCGGTTGCCAAAAGTGGTCAGAAAGCCCCAAACCACTATGTAACTCCCATTGGCATTAATGGGAGTTGTGCAAACGTTAACCCTTTGAGCACAACTCCTGTTATAGTCAATGAGAGTAAATGCAATTTGCATAACAGGCCAGAGGGGATGGGAATACCCCTTTAACCCCTAGAGGACACATAACGTGAATGAACGTCATGGTACATAGCGCACCACGATGAACATTTACGTCATAAACATGAAGCAAGCCTCCGTGTTCAGAACGATGCAGCACCGGCCCTGAGATCGCGGGGATCCTATCGGCCGTACACACCACGATCGGAGATCTTATGCCCTATCATTGGGATAAGAGAAAAGATGTCTTGGGGCAGAATACCCCTTTAAGATGCCGTGATCAATGCTGATCACATCATCTAAAGCAGTTACTGGGGTAGATGACACTTCGGACCACCAGCAGTGAGATAGCGGGGGTCCGATGAGTGAAGAGGGCGGCGGAGGTCTTCTCACTCTGCTGCCATCCTTTTGTATGGTCTGCTTTCTGTCAGGCTGTACAAGTAGATCGCTGATATCACTGATCAGTGCTATGCCTATACAAAGCTCTGAACAGGAATACCAATCGAAAGATTGCTATAAATAGTCCTCTGTAGGGGGTGCAAACAATTAAAGAGTACCTGTCACCAAACTAAACTTTTAATATATTGTTTATGTAATTATAAGACACTTTGCTATTTACTTGCTGTTGAAATTCTCAACCTTTATATGTTTTTAATGTGATTGAAACAAAGTCCACTAGGTGGCTCTGTTCTGTTCCCTGCGAAAGTCAAGCCGTTAGTTTGGTCTCCTACTGGATTTGCAGAAGTCCAAACTCAAGAAGTGACATCACGAGTGGGCATGTCTGTTACAGCCCGACAAAACGTTCAGAACGCTGGAGCACCCCTTTATGTAGCAGAAAGATGTGATGTTCCGCAGCCTGAGAGCAAACTGCAGACCAGTGCGATTGTGAACGCAGCTCTGGAGGTGAGTGGAGTGTTACACGATGTTAAAGGGGTAGTCCAGGAAAAAACTTTTTTTTATCTATATATCAACTGGCTCCAGAAAGTTAAACATATTTGTAAATTACTTCTATTACAAAAATCTTAATCCTTTCAATAATTATCAGCTGCTGAAGTTGAGTTCTTTTCTGCCTGACAACAGTGCTCTCTGCTGACACCTCTGCTTGTCTCAGGAACTGCACAGAGTAGAAGAGGTTTGCTATGGGGATTTACTTCTAAACTGGGCGGCTCCCGAGACAGGTGTCATCAGAGAGCACTTAGACAGAAAAGACCAACTCAACTTCAGAAGCTCATAAGTACTGAAAGGATTAAGAAAGATTTTTAATAGAAGTCATTTACAAATCTGTTTAACTTTCTGGAGCCAGGTGATATATATAAAAAAGTTTTTTCCTGGAATACCCCTTTAACCCCGTACAAGCAGAGGCGAGTATTTACAGAGTGACTCAGTATTAATCTACAGTATAATCTACATTCCCAGAATTCTGTGTCACATGAAACAGAGCAGAATATAATAATAATAATAATAATATAAAACTTATCATAAATGACAAGAGATGCAAATGTTCATTTAAGAGGCCCTGGTTACATTTATATAGGCAGGTTAATGACATCCAGGGCAGGATCGGCATCTTAAAGGGCCAGCAACCCTCATAAAGGAGTTTATAATGGTGCTGGAGGAGGAGATGATATATCAGTCACATGTAATGTAAACGGCTGATAACAGGGAGCAATAGATTGTATTAAGTGAACTGGATTGAGCAGGAAGTAACATGCTACAGTGTTTCCCAAGCAGTGTGCCTCCAGCTGTTGCAAAACTACAACTGCCAGCATGCCCAGACAGCCGTTGGCTGTCCGGGCATGCTGGGGGTTGTAGTTTTGCAACAGCTTGAGGCACCCTGGATGGGAAACACTTCTCTACTGTATAATGAGACCATATGGCTGCATCCCCGTATACACTTGCACATGTATTCTACAGGAGGATACTTGCCCGACCCTTTTCTCCTCTGACATCCAGAGTCAACAGAGGATCGAGAGGCCATTGTACACACAGATCAGTGTTTCCCAATCAGGGGGGCTCCAGCTGTTGAAAAACTACAACTCTCAAAATGCACTCCAAATCCCTGTATACACTTATACATGTATTCTGCAGGGGGACACTTGCCCAACCCTTCTCTCCTCTGACATCTAGAGTCAACCGAAACTCAGGAGGCCATAAACATAGATGAGTGTTTCCCATCCAGAGTGCCTCCAGCTGTTGCAAAACTACAACCCCCAGCATGCCCAAACAGCCGAAGGCTGTCTGGGCATGCTGGGAGCTGTAGTTTTGCACCAGCTGGATGCATACTGTTTTGGAGACATTGGTTTAGAGAAATTAACATTAACTGTAGAGATCCCTTGTCTACAGATAAAAAGGAAACAAATATGGTAAAATTGTGAAGAAAGATTTTTACTTTTTTATGTATCTACTAAATACCTTAAGAGCCCAGGGGTGAAATTTTTACTTAAAAGACAAAAGGAAACCCTAATAACCCTTGAGCCAAGCTCCTAAACACAAAATACTACATAAACGTTATTAGGTCTCAAACATTATGGATTCTTTTTCTTGTGTCTTCTAAATACCCTAAGTTCCCAGGGGTGAAATTTTCCTTAATAGACAATGGAAAAACCTAAACCCCCTCGGGCTCCTAAACTTACTTGGAGGTATTAGGTTTTATACATTAGAGTACATTTCATGAGTATTAGGTTGTTAATGAGCCAATAAGGTCTGCGGTTCTCTCAGAAGACACCCCTGGATACTAAGAGACATAAGTGAGAATTACAATAACTAGTCCAAAGTGAGAAAATGAGTGAAAATTAAAATCTAATAATGAGACTATATTGAGAAGATGGTACGGACACATAAAGACAACAGATAGATGGAGGGGATATTAAAGGGGTTGTCCAGGAAAAGAAAACCAGAGATAATTTCTGCTAAAAAAATAAAAAAACGCACCACCCTTGTCCTCAGGTTGTGTGTGGTACTGCAGCTCAGTTCCATTGAAGTGAATGGGGACAAATTGTAATACCGCATACAACCTAAGGACAGGGGTGGCATTATTTTGGAGGAAATAAGTTCTGCTTTTCTATTCCTGGATAACCCCTTTAAGTTAAAGCCTAAGTAGGAAACCAGGTATGCTGGGAGTTATAGTTCTGCAACAACTGGAGGCACCCCGATAGGGAAACATTGATGTACTTGGACGACACATAATGTAACTGCTGCAAAAATGTATCCAAATGAAAGAGGAGCACTAGACGACTCGCCGCTGGGATGTCACCAGAGCATAGTCATGTGACTTCTCACATCTCCGTTGACTGGCTGAGGAAGGTCACATGGGGAGGAGCTTATACGACCAGGACCTCTCTCAGTCTGGTACTGGACAGAACGAATTTAGCACATATATCGGTAACATTAGGGGGGGGTCCTCCTTACGTTTTTGAAGAGTTGCTCCGCCAGCTCCTTCACTCGCTTTAATGTCTCCTGCGCGTCGCAGTTTTCTTCTTCTTTGATTCTTTCTACTCCATGGGACACGAGCTGCAAAGAGAACAGAGAATCGGGAGTCTAAATATAGGTACTTTCTTCCTTAACAGCGCCACACTAGTCTTCAGGTTGTGTGCGGTATCGCAGCTCAGTTCTATTGAAGTGTAAGAAACAGATGTTATACTGGATACAACCTGTGGGGGCGCTGTTCTAAAAAGAAATAATTTCAGGATAAGTTTTTACAATTTATACTAATGCAGGATACGTTTATACAACTTATATGATGCGGACACCTTTTTTTTTTTTTCAATCATCTGGTGCCAGCAATTTAAACAGATTTGTAAATTACTTCTATTAAAAAATCTTTATCCTTCCAGTACTTTTTAGCAGCTGTATGCCACAGAGAAAATTCTTTTCTTTTTGAATTTCTTTTTTGTTTTGTCCACAGTGCTGTCTGCTGACATATCTGTCCGTATCAGGAACTTTCCAGAGCAGGAGAGGTTTGCTATGGGGATTTTCTCTTGCTCTGAACAGTTCCTGACACTGACAGAGGTGTCAGCAGAGAGCACTGTGGACAAGACAAAAAAGAAATTCAAAAAGAAAAGAATTTCCTCAGCAGCACACAGCTGCTAAAAAGTACTGGAAGGGTAAAGATTTTTTAATAGAAGTGATTTACAAATCTGTTTAACTTTCTGGAGCCAGTTCATTAAAAAAATAAAAATAAAAAAAAGGCCATGTGTAATTTCACTGTACCGGCCGTGTGTACTCACACGTGCATGGCTTAATCTTTGAGACAAGCATATGCTACTGGCAGGATCAACCAGGTAGCATATATGCATATATATATATATATATATATATATATATACACATATATACATATATATATATATATGACGGGGCTATATATATATATATATATATATATATATATATATATATATATATAGATATATATATATATATAGATATATATATATATTTTCCACCGGAGTACCCCTTTAAACTCCTGCCACATCTAAAGCTGCAGTGCGCCGATAGCTTGAACCCTAAAAGTACAGCACAAGACTAATAGGACCAATATGGACTACAACTCCCATAATGCACTGAATCAGCATCAGGTGGAGCCAATATTTATATAATCAGCAGAAATATGAATGCAGCTCCGGATGTGATCGGAGCAGAAGACGGGATTAAAGATGTCTTATCCCCAATCCAAAGGATAGGGGGATAAGATGTCTGATCGCGGGGGTCCCGCCACTGGGACCCCCGCGATCTGTCCTGCGGCACTTAAGTCATCCAATGCACGGAATGAAATTCGCTAGCGACTAGTGATGAGGCACTGACGTCTCGGCCACGCCCCCTCCATGACATCACGACCACGCCCATCTGGGACATCACATCCCCTCAATGCAAGTCTATGGGAGGGGGTGTGGCGCCACCTCCCATAGACTTGCATCGAGGGGGCGTGGCCGTGATGTCATGAGCCTCCGGTGCGGCAGCCGGCATTCTAAAAGAACGCCAGGTGCAGCACGGGGATTGTGGGGGTCCCCAGCGGCAGGACCCTCGCGATCAGACATCTTATCTCCAATCCTTTGGATGGGGGACAAGATGTCCAGGGGCGGAGTACCTCTTTAAAATTCCCAAATAACCAGTTTTTGGTGTTGCACATAAATTTAACCGGTAAAATACTGTTCAGACGTTCAACAGAGTTCATTTAAAAGCGCTGTCACTTTAAGAGACAAACTTAGATACTAATAAAAACTTTTTACAACCCTAAATTTAGCCCTATAAAGCGTTGGGAGAGCGAGGCCGCGGCGACCTGTTTATTTACCCCTACGGTCTATAAACAGCGCCCAGCCACACAGATTGTGGATTCCCTCCAGGGGGACGGATTTGAAAAGTGGCGCAGCTGTTAATAGTGGGTAAATAAAACCATCCCAGCGCCCCCCAATTTGGAACCATTTTCCGAAGCGATGGCGAGGTCGGCTGAAACCAATTAGCAACAATTAAACATGAAAGACTCTAATGGAAATCAGTTCTAGTGAAGGAATTGCGCGGAGCGGACCAAGAACAACATCTAAAGCCCGGCACGCCATTCTCACGGGCCCAGAAAAACAAGCGCGGCTTATGGAAAGTAAGTGTTTCCTTCCTGCTCCCACCCCCCCCCCCCCCCCACCGCCAGCCTAGGAATATGGCGTAAAGAACGCACATTGTATCAATTCTCTGCAACATTCTACTATTCCGTTCAGTGTAGAAGTCGATAGGACCAGTTTAATACCTTAAAGGGGAAATCCACCTCTAGACATTTTATCTCCTATCCAGTGGATAATGGATAAGATGTCTGATCACGGGGGTCCCGCACCTTGGGACCCCCACAATCTCGGCTGCGGCACCCCAGACAACCGGTGCACGAAGCAAACTTCGCTCCATGCCGGATGACTGGCGATGCCGGGCGGAGGCTCACGACGTCATGGTCACACCCTGCTCCGCCACGCCCGTCATGCCCCCTCCCATTGACTTGCATTGAGGGGACGTGGCTGTGGCGTCACGAGCGGGGTGCACCCATGACGTCACGAACCTCCGGTGCTGCACCCGACGCTCTTAAACGCAGAGGGCAGCAGGGAATAAGCGGCAGGACCCCCGCGATCAGACATCTCATCCCCTATCCTTTGGATAGGGGATAAGATGTCTAGGGGTGGAGTACCCCTTTATTGGGTCAACCGGAATGGTGCAGTGGTCACCCCATATACAACGGGCACTAGAGGACCACTGTTCTTGAGATCAATGGGGGTCCCAACACTGTATAGCGGATAAGCACTAGTAGTGGACCGATCCCTTTTGATACTACATCCGTGTGTTTGTTACAATTGTATCCAATTTGTATCCAAATGGAACAATGTATTCTGCAGGGGGGCACTTGCCCGACCCTTCTCTCCTCTGACATCTAAAGTCAACAGAGAGTTGACAGGCCATCGTACACATAGATCAATGTTTTCTAACCAGGGTGCCTCCAGCTGTTGCAAAACTACACACTGTATAGGGGATAAGCACTAGTAGTGAACCGATCCCTTTTGATTCTACATCCGTGTGTTTGTTACAATTGTATCCAATCTGTATCCAAATGAACCAATGTATTCTGCAGGGGGGCACTTGCCCGACCCTTCTCTCCTCTGACATCCAAAGTCAACAGAGCTAAGAGGCCATCATACACATAGATCAATGTTTTCCAACCAGGGTGCCTCCAGCTGTTGCAAAACTACAACTCGGAGCATGCCCGGACAGCCAAAGGCTGTCCGGGCATGCTGGGAGTTGTAGTTTTGCAACAACTGGAAGCACCCTGGTTGGGAAACACTGATCTATATACATTGTAACAAACAATCAGGATCTGAATGATCTGAATCTCACAGCTGAGGGTTTGTCGCTGTGGTATCCAGCCTTTGGCTGTGCGTACATGCTGGCAGTTGTAGTTCTGCAGCAGCTGGAGGCACCCTGGTTGCAAAACACGGTGTATAAGGGCCATATGGCTGCATCCTATTTTCAGCGCATCCCCACATACACTAGCACATATTTTCTGCAGGGGGGCACTTATCCGACCTTCTCTCCTCTGACATCCAGAGATAACAGTGAGTCAAGAAGCTTTTTTTTTTAACATGGATCAGTGTTTCCCATTCAGGATGTGTCCAGCTGTAGCAAAACTACAACTCCCAGCATGCCCGGAAAGACAAAGGCTGTCCAGGCATGCTGAGAGTTATAGTTTTGCAACAGCTGGAGTCACCCTGGATGGGAAACACTGCCCAAATTTGGAGTGAGGGATCCTCGACTTACCTCATCGAACAGATCGCAGGCCCGGTACGGGGGTCCGCGCTCTGACACGAATCCGGCAAACGCCATCCCGTTCAGCACTTTAGTGAGGAAATCGTTCTCTATTAACCCTCGCTGTCCTAGGAATGCGGCCTGAGGAAAAGGAGAGAGCAGGTAAGCAGAATAAGTAAGCACGAGTGGCGCAGTTATTACTCTCCGCTATCAGCCATTTTACAGAATTGTTCTTTAAGCATTTGTCCAGTGCGGTTTGGGTCGCGCTTTGTCAAGTGACATTTCCCTCTCCCTCATTATTACACTAGGGGGCGCCGTAGGGTGAAAGCGGCTTTGCAGGTATCGTTTTGCTGGCAGAGTGCGGACATGTCTGATCTCTGGATTGTTTTCTGATGTTTTATTTTATTTCCAGCTTTATTTTACTCTATTTGTTGTTTTTGGATTATCAGAGGAAAGAGGGATGAAAGGAACAGAAATATCTGCAGCGAATTATATCAAGGACTGTGCGCCAACGAACAGAGGTCCTCCGACTATACAGAGTCCAGAGATCCGACTATACAGAGTCCAGAGATCCGACTATACAGAGTCCAGAGATCCGACTATACAGAGTCCAGAGATCCGACTATACAGAGTCCAGAGATCCGACTATACAGAGTCCAGAGATCCGACTATACAGAGTCCAGAGATCCGACTATACAGAGTCCAGAGATCCGACTATACAGAGTCCAGAGATCCGACTATACAGAGTCCAGAGATCCGACTATACAGAGTCCAGAGATCCGACTATACAGAGTCCAGAGATCTGACTATACAGAGTCCAGAGATCCGACTATACAGAGTCCAGAGATCCGACTATACAGAGTCCAGAGATCCGACTATACAGAGTCCAGAGATCCGACTATACAGAGTCCAGAGATCTGACTATACAGAGTCCAGAGATCTGACTATACAGAGTCCAGAGATCTGACCGACTATACAGAGTCCAGAGATCCGACTGTACAGAGTCCAGAGATCAGACTGTACAGAGTCCAGAGATCAGACTGTACAGAGTCCAGAGATCCGACTGTACAGAGTCCAGAGATCCGACTATACAGAGTCCAGAGATCCGACTATACAGAGTCCAGAGATCAGACTGTACAGAGTCCAGAGATCAGACTGTACAGAGTCCAGAGATCTGACTATACAGAGTCCAGAGATCAGACTGTACAGAGTCCAGAGATCCGACTATACAGAGTCCAGAGATCTGACTATACAGAGTCCAGAGATCAGACTATACTGAGTCCAGAGATCAGACTATACAGAGTCCAGAGATCCGACTATACAGAGTCCAGAGATCTGACCGACTATACAGAGTCCAGAGATCCGACTATACAGAGTCCAGAGATCTGACCGACGATACAGAGTCCAGAGATCCGACTATACACAGTCCAGAGATCCGACTATACAGAGTCCAGAGATCCGACTATACAGAGTCCAGAGATCTGACTATACAGAGTCCAGAGATCCGACTATACAGAGTCCAGAGATCAGACTATACAGAGTCCAGAGATCTGACTATACAGAGTCCAGAGATCTGACTATACAGAGTCCAGAGATCTGACTATACAGAGTCCAGAGATCAGACTATACAGAGTCCAGAGATCTGACTATACAGAGTCCAGAGATCTGACCGGCTATACAGAGTCCAGAGATCCGACTATACAGAGTCCAGAGATCCGACTATACAGAGTCCAGAGATCCGACTATACAGAGTCCAGAGATCATCTGACTATACAGAGTCCAGAGATCCGACTATACACAGTCCAGAGATCAGACTATACAGAGTCCAGAGATCAGACTATACAGAGTCCAGAGATCCGACTATACAGAGTCCAGAGATCTGACCGACTATACAGAGTCCAGAGATCCGACTATACAGAGTCCAGAGATCTGACCGACGATACAGAGTCCAGAGATCTGACCGACGATACAGAGTCCAGAGATCCGACTATACAGAGTCCAGAGATCCGACTATACAGAGTCCAGAGATCCGACTATACAGAGTCCAGAGATCCGACTATACAGAGTCCAGAGATCGGACTATACAGAGTCCAGAGATCCGACTATACAGAGTCCAGAGATCCGACTATACAGAGTCCAGAGATCCGACTATACAGAGTCCAGAGATCATCTGACTATACAGAGTCCAGAGATCCGACTATACACAGTCCAGAGATCAGACTATACAGAGTCCAGAGATCAGACTATACAGAGTCCAGAGATCAGACTATACAGAGTCCAGAGATCCGACTATACAGAGTCCAGAGATCCGACTATACAGAGTCCAGAGATCCGACTATACAGAGTCCAGAGATCCGACTATACAGAGTCCAGAGATCATCTGACTATACAGAGTCCAGAGATCCGACTATACACAGTCCAGAGATCAGACTATACAGAGTCCAGAGATCCGACTATACAGAGTCCAGAGATCTGACCGACTATACAGAGTCCAGAGATCCGACTATACAGAGTCCAGAGATCTGACCGACGATACAGAGTCCAGAGATCTGACCGACTATACAGAGTCCAGAGATCCGACTATACACAGTCCAGAGATCCGACTATACAGAGTCCAGAGATCCGACTATACAGAGTCCAGAGATCTGACCGACTATACAGAGTCCAGAGATCCGACTATACAGAGTCCAGAGATCTGACCGACGATACAGAGTCCAGAGATCTGACCGACTATACAGAGTCCAGAGATCCGACTATACACAGTCCAGAGATCCGACTATACAGAGTCCAGAGATCCGACTATACAGAGTCCAGAGATCGGACTATACAGAGTCCAGAGATCGGACTATACAGAGTCCAGAGATCCGACTATACAGAGTCCAGAGATCCGACTATACAGAGTCCAGAGATCATCTGACTATACAGAGTCCAGAGATCCGACTATACACAGTCCAGAGATCAGACTATACAGAGTCCAGAGATCAGACTATACAGAGTCCAGAGATCAGACTATACAGAGTCCAGAGATCCGACTATACAGAGTCCAGAGATCCGACTATACAGAGTCCAGAGATCCGACTATACAGAGTCCAGAGATCCGACTATACAGAGTCCAGAGATCATCTGACTATACAGAGTCCAGAGATCCGACTATACACAGTCCAGAGATCAGACTATACAGAGTCCAGAGATCAGACTATACAGAGTCCAGAGATCCGACTATACAGAGTCCAGAGATCTGACCGACTATACAGAGTCCAGAGATCCGACTATACAGAGTCCAGAGATCTGACCGACGATACAGAGTCCAGAGATCTGACCGACTATACAGAGTCCAGAGATCCGACTATACACAGTCCAGAGATCCGACTATACAGAGTCCAGAGATCCGACTATACAGAGTCCAGAGATCCGACTATACAGAGTCCAGAGATCAGACTATACAGAGTCCAGAGATCAGACTATACAGAGTCCAGAGATCAGACTATACAGAGTCCAGAGATCTGACTATACAGAGTCCAGAGATCTGACCGGCTATACAGAGTCCAGAGATCCGACTATACAGAGTCCAGAGATCCGACTATACAGAGTCCAGAGATCCGACTATACAGAGTCCAGAGATCCGACTATACAGAGTCCAGAGATCCGACTATACAGAGTCCAGAGATCTGACTATACAGAGTCCAGAGATCTGACTATACAGAGTGCAGAGATCTGACTATACAGAGTGCAGAGATCAGACTATACAGAGTGCAGAGATCAGACTATACAGAGTGCAGAGATCAGACTATACAGAGTCCAGAGATCCGACTATACACAGTCCAGAGATCAGACTATACAGAGTCCAGAGATCAGACTATACAGAGTCCAGAGATCCGACTATACACAGTCCAGAGATCAGACTATACAGAGTCCAGAGATCCGACTATACACAGTCCAGAGATCCAACTATACACAGTCCAGAGATCCGACTATACAGAGTCCAGAGATCCGACTATACAGAGTCCAGAGATCCGACTATACAGAGTCCAGAGATCAGACTATACAGAGTCCAGAGATCTGACTATACAGAGTCCAGAGATCCGACTATACAGAGTCCAGAGATCCGACTATACAGAGTCCAGAGATCCGACTATACAGAGTCCAGAGATCCGACTATACAGAGTCCAGAGATCCGACTATACAGAGTCCAGAGATCCGACTATACAGAGTCCAGAGATCAGACTATACAGAGTCCAGAGATCAGACTATACAGAGTCCAGAGATCCGACTATACAGAGTCCAGAGATCCGACTATACAGAGTCCAGAGATCCGACTATACAGAGTCCAGAGATCCGACTATACAGAGTCCAGAGATCTGACTATACAGAGTCCAGAGATCCGACTATACAGAGTCCAGAGATCCGACTATACAGAGTCCAGAGATCCGACTATACAGAGTCCAGAGATCTGACTATACACAGTCCAGAGATCCGACTATACAGAGTCCAGAGATCCGACTATACAGAGTCCAGAGATCCGACTATACAGAGTCCAGAGATCGGACTATACAGAGTCCAGAGATCTGACTACACAGAGTCCAGAGATCCGACTATACAGAGTCCAGAGATCTGACTATACAGAGTCCAGAGATCTGACTATACAGAGTCCAGAGATCTGACTATACAGAGTCCAGAGATCTGACTATACAGAGTCCAGAGATCTGACTATACAGAGTCCAGAGATCTGACTATACAGAGCCCAGAGATCCGACTATACAGAGTCCAGAGATCTGACTATACAGAGTGCAGAGATCCGACTATACAGAGTCCAGAGATCTGACTATACAGAGTCCAGAGATCTGACTATACAGAGTCCAGAGATCCGACTATACAGAGTCCAGAGATCCGACTATACAGAGTCCAGAGATCTGACTATACAGAGTCCAGAGATCCGACTATACAGAGTCCAGAGATCCGACTATACAGAGTCCAGAGATCCGACTATACAGAGTCCAGAGATCCGACTATACAGAGTCCAGAGATCCGACTATACAGAGTCCAGAGATCCGACTATACAGAGTCCAGAGATCAGACTATACAGAGTCCAGAGATCAGACTATACAGAGTCCAGAGATCCGACTATACAGAGTCCAGAGATCCGACTATACAGAGTCCAGAGATCCGACTATACAGAGTCCAGAGATCTGACTATACAGAGTCCAGAGATCTGACTATACAGAGTCCAGAGATCTGACTATACAGAGTCCAGAGATCCGACTATACAGAGTCCAGAGATCCGACTATACAGAGTCCAGAGATCTGACTATACACAGTCCAGAGATCCGACTATACAGAGTCCAGAGATCCGACTATACAGAGTCCAGAGATCCGACTATACAGAGTCCAGAGATCGGACTATACAGAGTCCAGAGATCTGACTACACAGAGTCCAGAGATCCGACTACACAGAGTCCAGAGATCCGACTATACAGAGTCCAGAGATCTGACTATACAGAGTCCAGAGATCTGACTATACAGAGTCCAGAGATCTGACTATACAGAGTCCAGAGATCTGACTATACAGAGTCCAGAGATCTGACTATACAGAGTCCAGAGATCTGACTATACAGAGCCCAGAGATCCGACTATACAGAGTCCAGAGATCTGACTATACAGAGTGCAGAGATCCGACTATACAGAGTCCAGAGATCTGACTATACAGAGTCCAGAGATCTGACTATACAGAGTCCAGAGATCCGACTATACAGAGTCCAGAGATCCGACTATACAGAGTCCAGAGATCTGACCGACTATACAGAGTCCAGAGATCTGACTATACAGAGTCCAGAGATCTGACTATACAGAGTCCAGAGATCTGACTATACAGAGTCCAGAGATCTGACTATACAGAGCCCAGAGATCCGACTATACAGAGTCCAGAGATCCGACTATACAGAGTGCAGAGATCTGACTATACAGAGTCCAGAGATCTGACTATACAGAGTCCAGAGATCTGACTATACAGAGTCCAGAGATCTGACTATACAGAGTCCAGAGATCCGACTATACAGAGTCCAGAGATCTGACCGACTATACAGAGTCCAGAGATCTGACTATACAGAGTCCAGAGATCTGACTATACAGAGTCCAGAGATCTGACTATACAGAGTCCAGAGATCTGACTATACAGAGTCCAGAGATCTGACTATACAGAGCCCAGAGATCTGACTATACAGAGCCCAGAGATTCGACTATACAGAGTCCAGAGATCTGACTATACAGAGTCCAGAGATCTGACTATACAGAGTCCAGAGATCTGACTATACAGAGTCCAGAGATCTGACTATACAGAGCCCAGAGATCCGACTATACAGAGTCCAGAGATCCGACTATACAGAGTGCAGAGATCTGACTATACAGAGTCCAGAGATCTGACTATACAGAGTCCAGAGATCTGACTATACAGAGTCCAGAGATCTGACTATACAGAGTCCAGAGATCCGACTATACAGAGTGCAGAGATCTGACTATACAGAGTCCAGAGATCCGACTATACAGAGTCCAGAGATCAGACTATACAGAGTCCAGAGATCAGACTATACAGAGTCCAGAGATCCGACTATACAGAGTCCAGAGATCCGACTATACAGAGTCCAGAGATCCGACTATACAGAGTCCAGAGATCTGACTATACAGAGTCCAGAGATCTGACTATACAGAGTCCAGAGATCTGACTATACAGAGTCCAGAGATCTGACTATAATAATGATGGTGATTAATTAACTGAACCAGCAGGGGGCAGTAGCGCGAGTGGAAAGCTAACAGAATAAGTGGTGAATTGTGAATGCAGCTTTGGAAGTGACTGGAGTATAAGATGAGCGGTGACTCCTGATATGGCGCAGACTTTTGCCGGTACCTTGTGGAAGTGTATGACGGGTTCTGCGTGTATCCTGATGAGCTGAAGGCAGGATCGGTATCCCTGAAATATCTGGGCGAACAATCTGAGGAAGACGGCGCGCACTTCTTTATCCTGAGGGAAGACGACACAATGAGATACCCCGAGCACATACCCCTCTCTTCACATGTTACAGGAGAACCCCGACTCTTACCAGCATCTTTATGTGGGACAAAGAAGAGCGCAGCGGCGGGAAGGCGTAATCTGCCACTTCAAGATCCGGATGAAGAACCTGGGAAGAAGCGGGGGGGGGGGGGGGGGGGGGGATTTCCAAAAATTATAACAAAGATAATGTAAAGATAATTTAATGTATAATGAAAAGTTTTTTTCATTTTAAATCTGTTTGCTGTCAGTGAATGGAAACATTATTCCTGTAAACCTTAATACTTCCCATAGCTGAGGATTTGTTACACTGTAGACCAGTGTTTCCCAATCTGGGTGCCTCCAGCTGTTGCAAAACTACAACTCCCCATGCCTGGACAGTCGTTGGCTGTCCAGGCATGCTGGGAGTTGTAGTTTTGCATCAGCTGGAGGCACCCTGGTTGGGAAACACTGGTGTAGACAATCCTCTGTATGTTAGGCTCATTAGGAGTACAGGTGGCTGTTTGTTACAATGTGTCAGTGCAGTCCATAAGGTGTTGATTCATACATGGCGGAGCGGACTTACGAGGGACAGTGCGGTCTGCGTCTGGTGGAGCAGGGGTTCGGGCAGCGGGGACAAGTGGATACATTCTGGGATCTTTATGGTTCCTCCATCCAGATCAGCGATGATGACATCCAGCTGGAACCGCAGAAGACACGAAATGGTGACAATAATGTATCAAGATAGGAAGGGAAAGAAAAGAAAGGATAGAAAAAAAGAAACAAAGAAAGAAAAGAAAGGAAAGAAAAGGAAAGAAAGGAAAGAAAAGAAAGGAAAGAAAAGAAAGGAAAGAAAAGAAAGGAAAGAAAAGAAAGGAAAGAAAAGAAAGAAAAGAAAGAAAAGAAAGGAAAGGAAAGAAAGGAAGGGAAAGAAAAAAGAAAGGATAGAAAAAAAAGAAACAAAGATAGAAAGAAAGAAAGAAAGAAAGAATAAGGAAAGAAAGAAAGAAAGAAAGAAAGAAAGGAAAGAAAGGAAAGAAAGGAAAGAAAGGAAAGAAAAGAAAGGAAAGAAAAGAAAGGAAGGGAAAGAAAAAAGAAAGGATAGAAAAAAAAGAAAAAGATAGAAAGAAAGAAAGAAAGAAAGAAAGAAAAAGGAAAGAAAGAAAGGAAAGAAAGGAAAGAAGGTTAAAAAAAGGAAAGGAAAGAAAGAAAGGAAAGAAAGAAAGGAAAGAAAGAAAGGAAAGAAAGGAAAGAAAGAAAGGAAAGAAGGTTAAAAAAAAGGAAAGAAAGAAAGGAAAGAAAGGAAAGAAAACAAACAAAGAAAGAAAGAAAAAGAAAGAAGGAAAGAAAAAGAAAAGAAAGGAAAGAAAAGAAAGGAAAGGAAAGGAAGGAAAGGAAAGAAAGAAATGAAAGGAAGGAAAGGAAAGGAAAGAAAGAAATGAAAGGAAAGAAAGAAATGAAAGAAAGGAAAGGAAAGGAAAGAAAGGAAAGGAAAGGAAAGAAAGAAAGGAAGGGAAAGAAAGAAAAGAAAGGATAGAAAAAAAAGAAACAAAGATAGAAAGAAAGGAAAGAAAGGAAAGAAAGGAAAGAAAGGAAAGAAAGGAAAGAAAAGAAACAAAGAAAGAAAGAAAAAGAAAGAAGGAAAGAAAAAAAAAAGAAAGAAAAAGAAAAGAAAGAAAAGAAAAGAAAGGAAAAGAAAGGAAAGGAAAGGAAAGGAAAGAAAGGAAAGGAAAGAAAGGAAAGGAAAGAAAGGAAAGAAAGGAAAGGAAAGAAATGAAAGGAAAGAAATGAAAGGAAAGAAATGAAAGGAAAGAAATGAAAGGAAAGAAAGGAAAGGAAAGGAAAGAAAGGAAAGAAAGAAAGGAAAGAAAGAAAGGAAAGAAAGAAAGGAAAGAAAGAAAGGAAAGAAATGAAAGGAAAGGAAAGAAAGAAAGAAAGAAAGGAAGGGAAAGAAAGAAAAGAAAGGATAGAAAAAAAAGAAACAAAGATAGAAAGAAAGGAAAGAAAGGAAAGAAAGGAAAGGAAAGGAAAGAAAAGGAAAGGAAAGGAAAGGAAAGAAAGGAAAAGAAAGGAAAGGAAAGGAAAGGAAAGAAAAGAAAGGAAAGGAAAGAAATGAAAGGAAAGAAATGAAAGGAAAGAAAGGAAAGGAAAGAAAGAAAGGAAAGAAATGAAAGGAAAGGAAAGAAAGGAAAGGAAAGAAAGAAAAGAAAGGATAGAAAAAAAAGAAACAAAGATAGAAAGAAAGGAAAGAAAGGAAAGAAAGGAAAGGAAATGAAAGAAAGGAAAGGAATGAAAGGAAAGAAATGAAAGGAAGGGAAAGAAAGGAAAGAAAGGAAAGAAAGAAAGGAAAGGAAAGAAAGGAAAGGAAAGAAAGGAAAGGAAAGAAAGAAAGGAAAGAAAGAAAGGAAAGAAAGAAAGAAAGAAAGGAAAGAAAGAAAGAAAGAAAGGAAAGGAAAGA
This sequence comes from Hyla sarda, assembly GCF_029499605.1. NCBI lineage: Eukaryota > Metazoa > Chordata > Amphibia > Anura > Hylidae > Hyla > Hyla sarda. The sequence goes on along the minus strand of NC_079194.1, from coordinate 304,797,421 downwards.
AAGGAAAGGAAAGAAAGGAAAGGAAAGAAAGGAAAGGAAAAAAAGAAAGGAAAGAAAGAAAGGAAAGAAAGAAAGGAAAGAAAGAAAGAAAGAAAAAGAAAGAAAGGAAGGAAAGAAATGAAAGAAAGAGAAAGGAAAGAAAGAGAGAGAGAGAGAGAGAGAGAGAAAGGAAAGAGGAAAGAAAGAAAAGAAAAGAAAGAAAGGAAGGAAAGAAATGAAAGAAAGAGAAAGGAAAGAAAGAGAGAGAGAGAGAGAGAAAGGAAAGAGGAAAGAAAGAAAGAAAGGAAAGAGAAAGGAAAGAAAGGGATAGGAAGGGAAAGAAAGAAAGAAAGGAAGGAAGGAAAGAAAGACAGAGAGGAAGGGAGAGGAAGGGTGGAGGAAGGGACAGAGAGGAATGGAAAGAAAGGAATCCTTCCATCTATTCTATAGGTGACCCGCCGGACTCTCCATTTATTCTATAGGTGACCCGCCGGACTCTCCATCTATTCTACAGGTGACCTGCCGGACTCTCCATCTATTCTACAGGTGACCCGCCGGACTCTCCATCTATTCTATAGGTGACCCGCCGGACTCTCCATCTATTCTATAGGTGACCCGCCGGACTCTCCATTTATTCTATAGGTGACCCGCCGGACTCTCCATCTATTCTATAGGTGACCCGCCGGACTCTCCATCTATTCTATAGGTGACCCGCCGGACTCTCCATTTATTCTATAGGTGACCCGCCGGACTCTCCATCTATTCTATAGGTGACCCGCCGGACTCTCCATTTATTCTATAGGTGACCCGCCGGACTCTCCATCTATTCTATAGGTGACCCGCCGGACTCTCCATCTATTCTATAGGTGACCTGCCGGACTCTCCATTTATTCTATAGGTGACCCGCCGGACTCTCCATTTATTCTATAGGTGACCCACCGGACTCTCCATTTATTCTATAGGTGACCCGCCGGACTCTCCATTTATTCTATAGGTGACCCGCCGGACTCTCCATCTATTCTATAGGTGACCCGCCGGACTCTCCATCTATTCTATAGGTGACCCGCCGGACTCTCCATTTATTCTATAGGTGACCCGCCGGACTCTCCATCTATTCTATAGGTGACCCGCCGGACTCTCCATTTATTCTATAGGTGACCCGCCGGACTCTCCATCTATTCCATAGGTGACCCGCCGGACTCTCCATCTATTCTATAGGTGACCCGCCGGACTCTCCATCTATTCTATAGGTGACCCGCCGGACTCTCTTCCATCTATTCTATGGGTGACCTGCCAGACTTTTCCATCTATTCTATAGGTGAACCACCGGACTCTCCATCTATTCTATAGGTGACCCGTCGGACTCTCCCATCTATTCTATAGGTGACCCGCCGGACTCTCCATCTATAATATAGGTGACCCGGCAGACCCTTCCATCTATTCTATAGGTGACCCGCCAGACCCTTCCATCTATTCTATAGGTGACCCGCCAGACCCTTCCATCTATTCTATGGGTGACCCGCCGGACTATCCCATCTATTCTATAGGTGACCCGCCAGACCCTTCCATCTATTCTATAGGTGACCCACCGGACTCTTCGTGGGGTCTGCTCCCCGGAAACAATAGCATGAGGCTATAACAGTGTTTCCCAACCAGGGTGCCCCCAGCTGATGCAAAACGACAACTCCCAGCATGCCCCTAAGGCTGTCCAGGCATTCTGGGAGTTGTAATTTTGCAACAGCTGTAGGCACCCTGGTTGGGAAACACTGGGCTATAAATTCCCAGATTTTGGCACCTGTCTCAGACGCAGCCATCCTCCTCCCCGAGCAGATGATGGGATTCCACTCCTGGTGACGCAGCTGGATTAAACCAGTTCTTAATGTATGTGTGACATATGGAACGAATCACATATTCTATGCCCCACCGCTACTATTCCTACCGCCACAGCCTGTGCACATAACATGGGATCATCACTCATAAATCAGCCCCAAGTTATTTAAAGGATTTGTCCTCTCAGGACCGCACACACCCCCCATGTTCTTCCAGTCACTCACGGTAATTCACGAAGAACCGCGCGGTGACAAGACGAATGGCCAAACAACAGTCAAACATGCCGGGAAGTTAAATACAAGACACTGTGTACAATGGGGACCTGACAAAGGGCGATAAATCCAGCACTCAGCACCTGTCCTATAAGAAGCCCGCTGCCAGATGATGGGGGAGACTCCCGGCCACACTCTGGATGAAACCAGTTCTCAATAACACATGGAAGCAATAAGGCGACTCACAGAACCGTAAACCAAAGGTATCATGTCACTGCTACTAAATAACATCAGCTCTAAAGTGAAATCCGCCGCCGATTAGTGTCAGGATCCATTATCATCACATCCTTGTCGAAAAACTGTCCACGAGCCGCTGCTTACTGGGGAGCCGTCCACGAGCCGCTGCTTACTGGGGAGCCGTCCACGAGCCGCTGCTCACTGGGGAGCCGTCCACGAGCCGCTGCTCACTGGGGAGCCGTCCACGAGCCGCTGCTCACTGGGGAGCCGTCCACGAGCCGCTGCTCACTGGGGAGCCATCCACGAGCCGCTGCTTACTGGGGGAAGCGTCCACGAGCCGCTGCTTACTGGGGAACCGTCCACGAGCCGCTGCTTACTGGGGAACCGTCCACGAGCCGCTGCTTACTGGGGAGCCGTCCACGAGCCGCTGCTTACTGGGGAACCGTCCACTTACTGGGGAGCCGTCCACGAGCCGCTGCTTACTGGGGAGCCGTCCACGAGCCGCTGCTTACTGGGGAGCCGTCCACGAGCCGCTGCTTACTGGGGAGCCGTCCACGAGCCGCTGCTTACTGGGGAACCGTCCACTTACTGGGGAAGCGTCCACGAGCCGCTGCTTACTGGGGAACCGTCAACGAGCCGCTGCTTACTGGGGAACCGTCCACGAGCCGCTGCTTACTGGGGAACCGTCCACGAGCCGCTGCTTACTGGGGAACCGTCCACGAGCCGCTGCTAACTGGGGAACCGTCCACGAGCCGCTGCTAACTGGGGAACCATCCACGAGCCGCTGCTAACTGGGGAACCGTCCACGAGCCGCTGCTTACTGGGGAACCGTCCACGAGCCGCTGCTTACTGGGGAGCCGTCCACGAGCCGCTGCTTACTGGGGAGCCGTCCACGAGCCGCTGCTTACTGGGGGAACCGTCCACGAGCCGCTGCTTACTGGGGAACCGTCCACGAGCCGCTGCTTACTGGGGAACCGTCAACGAGCCGCTGCTTACTGGGGAACCGTCCACGAGCCGCTGCTTACTGGGGAGCCGTCCACGAGCCGCTGCTTACTGGGGAACCGTCCACGAGCCGCTGCTTACTGGGGAGCCGTCCACGAGCCGCTGCTTACTGGGGAACTGTCCACGAGCCGCTGCTTACTGGGGAACCGTCCACGAGCCGCTGCTTACTGGGGAACCGTCCACGAGCCGCTGCTTACTGGGGAACCGTCCACGAGCCGCTGCTTACTGGGGAGCCGTCCACGAGCCGCTGCTTACTGGGGAACCGTCCACGAGCCGCTGCTTACTGGGGAACCGTCCACGAGCCGCTGCTTACTGGGGAACTGTCCACGAGCCGCTGCTTACTGGGGAACTGTCATCTCTTTATTAAGTCCTTGCAGTTGCAAAACTACAACTCTCTTTTTGCCTGGACCGTCTTCGGCTGTCCGAGCATGCTGGGAGTTGTAGTTTTGCATCAGCTGGAGGTGCCCTGGTTGGCAAACACTGGTTTAGCCCAGATAACATTACCTGGAGAGATGTGTCGTCAGTTGACCTTTCTTTACATCTTACTATGTATTTTTTTTGTCTTTTCTAAATACCCTAAGTGCCCAGGGGTGAACTCTTTCTCAATAGACAAAATGCCCCCTCTGGTCAAGCTCATAAACACAGCATGGCGCATGAAGGTATTAGGTCTCATCCATTAGAACAGAGTTCACGAGTATTAGGTTGTTTATGGGCCAATAAGATCTGTGGTTTCCTTAGAAGACACCCCCGGACACTCAGAGTACTGAGAGACATAAGTCACAATATACAGGATATAGTAGGATGTTCTTAAGGAGAATATATTGTAAAGGTGCTATGGACAGTACATGACGGGTGGATGGGGGAGATAACAATTAGCAATCCCTAATATAATGTTGTAAGGGTAAGTGCAGGTGACCAATGACGACCCGAAATCTCCCACCATCGCCGCCCTGGAGGTGTAAAACCTAAAATCTCTTACCAGATCATGGAGCTCGGAGCAGAAGACGGAATGGACCCCAATAATAAACGGAGTGGGGGAGCTGAGGACTTCGAGCAGCTGTGCTGGGAGGATGGGAATGTAGGGGTAACTGCAAAACACAAGGGGAAGAAAAAGATCAGAACATGTGATGGACATATAAAATATAAAAGAACATCAAAAACAGCGCCACCCCTGCCCACAGGTAGTGATTGGTGTTACAGTTTAGTCTTGTTCACTTCTTTGGAGCTGAGCTCTATAGTGAGCATGCATGCACTCAGCCCAATACGGATGACCACCTCTATAGTGAGCGTATATGCACTATGGATGACCTCCTCTACAGTGAGCGTACATGCACTATGGATGACCTCCTCTATAGTAAGCGTACATGCACTATGGATGACCTCCTCTATAGTGAGCGTACATACACTATGGATGACCTACTCTATAGTGAGCGTACATGCACTATGGATGACCTCCTCTATAGTAAGCGTACATGCACTATGGATGACCTCCTCTACAGTGAGCGTACATGCACTATGGATGACCTACTCTATAGTGAGCGTACATGCACTATGGATGACCTCCTCTATAGCGAGCGTACTTGCACTGTGGATGACCTCCTCTATAGTGAGCGTACATACACTATGGATGACCTCCTCTATAGTGAGCGTACATACACTATGGATGACCTCCTCTATAGTGAGCGTACATACACTATGGATGACCTCCTCTATAGTGAGCGTACATACACTATGGATGACCTCCTCTATAGTGAACGTACATACACTATGGATGACCATCTATAGTGAGCGTACATACACTATGGATGACCTCCTCTATAGTGAGCGTACATACACTATGGATGACCTCCTCTATAGTGAGCTTACATACACTATGGATGACCCTCTATAGTGAGCGTACATACACTATGGATGACCTACTCTATAGTGAGCGTACATGCACTATGGATGACCTCCTCTATAGTGAGCGTACATACACTATGGATGACCTCCTCTATAGTGAGCGTACATACACTATGGATGACCTCCTCTATAGTGAGCGTACATACACTATGGATGACCTCCTCTATAGTGAGCTTACATACACTATGGATGACCCTCTATAGTGAGCGTACATACACTATGGATGACCTACTCTATAGTGAGCGTACATGCACTATGGATGACCTCCTCTATAGTGAGCGTACATACACTATGGATGACCTCCTCTATAGTGAGCGTACATACACTATGGATGACCTCCTCTATAGTGAGCGTACATGCACTATGGATGACCTACTCTATAGTGAGCGTACATACACTATGGATGACCATCTATAGTGAGCGTACATACACTATGGATGACCTCCTCTATAGTGAGCGTACATGCACTATGGATGACCTCCTCTATAGTGAGCGTACATACACTATGGATGACCTCCTCTATAGTGAGCGTACATACACTATGGATGACCTCCTCTATAGTGAGCGTACATACACTATGGATGACCCTCTATAGTGAGCGTACATACACTATGGATGATCTCCTTTATAGTGAGCGTACATACACTATGGATGACCATCTATAGTGAGCGTACATACACTATGGATGACCTCCTCTATAGTGAGCTTACATACACTATGGATGACCTCCTCTATAGTGAGCTTACATACACTATGGATGACCCTCTATAGTGAGCGTACATACACTATGGATGACCTACTCTATAGTGAGCGTACATGCACTATGGATGACCTCCTCTATAGTGAGCGTACATACACTATGGATGACCTCCTCTATAGTGAGCGTACATACACTATGGATGACCTCCTCTATAGTGAGCGTACATGCACTATGGATGACCTACTCTATAGTGAGCGTACATACACTATGGATGACCATCTATAGTGAGCGTACATACACTATGGATGACCTCCTCTATAGTGAGCGTACATGCACTATGGATGACCTCCTCTATAGTGAGCGTACATACACTATGGATGACCTCCTCTATAGTGAGCGTACATGCACTATGGATGACCTCCTCTATAGTGAGCGTACATACACTATGGATGACCTCCTCTATAGTGAGCGTACATACACTATGGATGACCTCCTCTATAGTGAGCGTACATGCACTATGGATGACCTACTCTATAGTGAGCGTACATACACTATGGATGACCATCTATAGTGAGCGTACATACACTATGGATGACCTCCTCTATAGTGAGCGTACATGCACTATGGATGACCTCCTCTATAGTGAGCGTACATACACTATGGATGACCTCCTCTATAGTGAGCGTACATACACTATGGATGACCTCCTCTATAGTGAGCGTACATACACTATGGATGACCCTCTATAGTGAGCGTACATACACTATGGATGATCTCCTTTATAGTGAGCGTACATGCACTATGGATGACCTCCTCTATAGTGAGCGTACATGCACTATGGATGACCTCCTCTATAGTGAGCGTACATACACTATGGATGACCTCCTCTATAGTGAGCGTACATACACTATGGATGACCTCCTCTATAGTGAGTGTACATACACTATGGATGACCTCCTCTATAGTGAGCGTACATGCACTATGGATGACCTCCTCTATAGTGAGCGTACATACACTATGGATGACCTCCTCTATAGTAAACGTACATGCACTATGGATGACCTCCTCTATAGTGAGCGTACATACACTATGGATGACCTCCTCTATAGTGAGCGTACATACACTATGGATGACCTCCTCTATAGTGAGCGTACATACACTATGGATGATCACAGCAGGCAGTCCCCCCGCATCTCACCTATACTTTAAGGGGTACATTAGCGCCTCTAGTGCTCGGCAGGCGTCGCTGAGGCGCTGGAAGCTGGAGGAGTGGAACAGGACTTTGTTTTCGGTCAGGACCGCACACAGGAGGCTGAGAACGTTCTGGATTCCTACAACAAAAAGGATTTTAAAAAGTTATTGACAAAAAAACAATTCCAAATTGTCAATCTACAGGGAGAAGACGGGGGGCGTGCTGGGAAATCGGTGTCAGGTTTGGTGATTTGGGTGGAGGTGACGGCACCGGGGGCAGCGCCAGGAGACGCCATCCGCTTCTTATTACCGTCCTTGTATTTTTATAGGAGTTTTATATTAAGTTATTTTGGTGACTCAATCCTGATACCGAATCCAATATCTCTTCTTGCTGTCAGTGAATCCAGAGGCTAAAAACGTTTACAATCAGGGGTCAGGTCCGGGTATCAAAAAGTGAGGGAACTCCCCCAAGATTTCCACTTAAGGGCCTGCAGGACTTCTATTAATGGGAACAGTGTTCCTGCTGTCCAAATAGTGCAGGAACTCAGTTCCCATGCGTTCCTGCAGGACATTGATCATTGATATCTATAGAATCCTCAGCCACACACAGCTCTTTGTTACAATGTATCAGTATTATCTATAGAATCCTCAGTCACACACAGCTCTTTGTTACAATGTATCAGTATTATCTATAGAATCCTCACAGCCACACACAGCTCTTTGTTACAATGTATCAGTGATATCTATAGAATCCTCACAGCCACACACAGCTCTTTGTTACAATGTATCAGTATTATCTATAGAATCCTCAGCCACACACAGCTCTTTGTTACAATGTATCAGTGATATCTATAGAATCCTCACAGCCACACACAGCTCTTTGTTACAATGTATCAGTATTATCTATAGAATCCTCACAGTCACACACAGCTCTTTGTTACAATGTATCCGTATTAACTATAGAATTCTCAGCCACACACAGCTCTTTGTTACAATGTATCAGTATTATCTATAGAATCCTCAGCCACACACAGCTCTTTGTTACAATGTATCAGTATTATCTATAGAATCCTCACAGCCACACACAGCTCTTTGTTACAATGTATCAGTTATCTATAGAATCCTCACAGCCACACACAGCTCTTTGTTACAATGTATCAGTATTATCTATAGAATCCTCAGCCACACACAGCTCTTTGTTACAATGTATCAGTATTATCTATAGAATCCTCAGCCACACACAGCTCTTTGTTACAATGTATCAGTATTATCTATAGAATCCTCACAGCCACACACAGCTTTGTTACAATGTATCAGTTATCTATAGAATCCTCAGCCACACACAGCTCTTTGTTACAATGTATCAGTATTATCTATAGAATCCTCAGTCACACACAGCTCTTTGTTACAATGTATCAGTTATCTATAGAATCCTCACAGCCACACACAGCTCTTTGTTACAATGTATCAGTTATCTATAGAATCCTCAGCCACACACAGCTCTTTGTTACAATGTATCAGTATTATCTATAGAATCCTCACAGCCACACACAGCTCTTTGTTACAATGTATCAGTATTATCTATAGAATCCTCACAGCCACACACAGCTCTTTGTTACAATGTATCAGTATTATCTATAGAATCCTCACAGCCACACACAGCTCTTTGTTACAATGTATCAGTATTATCTATAGAATCCTCACAGCCACACACAGCTCTTTGTTACAATGTATCAGTGATATCTATAGAATCCTCACAGTCACACACAGCTCTTTGTTACAATGTATCCGTATTATCTATAGAATCCTCAGCCACACACAGCTCTTTGTTACAATGTATCAGTATTATCTATAGAATCCTCACAGCCACACACAGCTCTTTGTTACAATGTATCAGTATTATCTATAGAATCCTCACAGCCACACACAGCTCTTTGTTACAATGTATCAGTGATATCTATAGAATCCTCAGCCACACACAGCTCTTTGTTACAATGTATCAGTATCTATAGAATCCTCACAGCCACACACAGCTCTTTGTTACAATGTATCAGTGATATCTATAGAATCCTCAGTCACACACAGCTCTTTGTTACAATGTATCAGATTATCTATAGAATCCTCACAGCCACACACAGCTCTTTGTTACAATGTATCAGTATTATCTATAGAATCCTCACAGTCACACACAGCTCTTTGTTACAATGTATCAATATTATCTATAGAATCCTCACAGCCACACACAGCTCTTTGTTACAATGTATCAGTATTATCTATAGAATCCTCAGCCACACACACAGCTCTTTGTTACAATGTATCAGTGATATCTATAGAATCCTCAGTCACACACAGCTCTTTGTTACAATGTATCAGTATTATCTATAGAATCCTCACAGCCACACACAGCTCTTTGTTACAATGTATCAGTTATCTATAGAATCCTCACAGTCACACACAGCTCTTTGTTACAATGTATCAGTATTATCTATAGAATCCTCAGCCACACACAGCTCTTTGTTACAATGTATCAGTATTATCTATAGAATCCTCACAGTCACAAACAGCTATTTGTTACAATGTATCAGTATTATCTATAGAATCCTCAGCCACACACAGCTCTTTGTTACAATGTATCAGTGATATCTATAGAATCCTCACAGCCACACACAGCTCTTTGTTACAATGTATCAGTATTATCTATAGAATCCTCACAGCCACACACAGCTCTTTGTTACAATGTATCAGTGATATCTATAGAATCCTCACAGTCACACACAGCTCTTTGTGAGGATTCTATAGATATCACTGATACATTGTAACAAAGAGCTGTGTGTGACTGTGAGGATTCTATAGATAATACTGATACATTGTAACAAAGAGCTGTGTGTGGCTGTGAGGATTCTATAGATAATACTGATACATTGTAACAAAGAGCTGTGTGTGGCTGTGAGGATTCTATAGATATCACTGATACATTGTAACAGCCACACACAGCTCTTTGTTACAATGTATCAGTGATATCTATAGAATCCTCACAGCCACACACAGCTCTTTGTTACAATGTATCAGTGATATCTATAGAATCCTCAGCCACACACAGCTCTTTGTTACAATGTATCAGTGATATCTATAGAATCCTCAGCCACACACAGCTCTTTGTTACAATGTATCAGTGTTATCTATAGAATCCTCAGCCACACACAGCTCTTTGTTACAATGTATCAGTATTATCTATAGAATCCTCACAGCCACACACAGCTCTTTGTTACAATGTATCAGTATTATCTATAGAATCCTCACAGCCACACACAGCTCTTTGTTACAATGTATCAGTGATATCTATAGAATCCTCAGCCACACACAGCTCTTTGTTACAATGTATCAGTATTATCTATAGAATCCTCACAGTCACACACAGCTCTTTGTTACAATGTATCAGTAATATCTATAGAATCCTCAGCCACACACAGCTCTTTGTTACAATGTATCAGTATTATCTATAGAATCCTCACAGCCACACACAGCTCTTTGTTACAATGTATCAGTATTATCTATAGAATCCTCACAGCCACACACAGCTCTTTGTTACAATGTATCAGTGATATCTATAGAATCCTCAGCCACACACAGCTCTTTGTTACAATGTATCAGTGATATCTATAGAATCCTCAGCCACACACAGCTCTTTGTTACAATGTATCAGTGATATCTATAGAATCCTCAGCCACACACAGCTCTTTGTTACAATGTATCAGTATTATCTATAGAATCCTCAGTCACACACAGCTCTTTGTTACAATGTATCAGTGATATCTATAGAATCCTCACAGTCACACACAGCTCTTTGTTACAATGTATCAGTGATATCTATAGAATCCTCAGTCACACACAGCTCTTTGTTACAATGTATCAGTATTATCTATAGAATCCTCAGTCACACACAGCTCTTTGTTACAATGTATCAGTGATATCTATAGAATCCTCAGCCACACACAGCTCTTTGTTACAATGTATCAGTATTATCTATAGAATCCTCACAGTCACACACAGCTCTTTGTTACAATGTATCAGTATTATCTATAGAATCCTCAGCCACACACAGCTCTTTGTTACAATGTATCAGTGATATCTATAGAAACCTCACAGCCACACACAGCTCTTTGTTACAATGTATCAGTATTATCTATAGAATCCTCAGCCACACACAGCTATTTGTTACAATGTATCAGTATTATCTATAGAATCCTCAGCCACACACAGCTCTTTGTTACAATGTATCAGTATTATCTATAGAATCCTCACAGCCACACACAGCTCTTTGTTACAATGTATCAGTGATATCTATAGAATCCTCAGTCACACACAGCTCTTTGTTACAATGTATCAGTGATATCTATAGAATCCTCAGCCACACACAGCTCTTTGTTACAATGTATCAGTATTATCTATAGAATCCTCACAGCCACACACAGCTCTTTGTTACAATGTATCAGTATTATCTATAGAATCCTCACAGCCACACACAGCTCTTTGTTACAATGTATCAGTATTATCTATAGAATCCTCAGTCACACACAGCTCTTTGTTACAATGTATCAGTGATATCTATAGAATCCTCAGTCACACACAGCTCTTTGTTACAATGTATCAGTATCTATAGAATCCTCACAGCCACACACAGCTCTTTGTTACAATGTATCAGTATTATCTATAGAATCCTCACAGTCACACACAGCTCTTTGTTACAATGTATCAGTATTATCTATAGAATCCTCAGCCACACACAGCTCTTTGTTACAATGTATCAGTGTTATCTATAGAATCCTCAGTCACACACAGCTCTTTGTTACAATGTATCAGTATTATCTATAGATCCTCACAGCCACACACAGCTCTTTGTTACAATGTATCAGTATCTATAGAATCTTCAGCCACACACAGCTCTTTGTTACAATGTATCAGTGATATCTATAGAATCCTCAGTCACACACAGCTCTTTGTTACAATGTATCAGTATTATCTATAGAATCCTCACAGCCACACACAGCTCTTTGTTACAATGTATCAGTATTATCTATAGAATCCTCAGTCACACACAGCTCTTTGTTACAATGTATCAGTGATATCTATAGAATCCTCACAGCCACACACAGCTCTTTGTTACAATGTATCCGTATTATCTATAGAATCCTCAGTCACACACAGCTCTTTGTTACAATGTATCAGATTATCTATAGAATCCTCACAGCCACACACAGCTCTTTGTTACAATGTATCAGTATTATCTATAGAATCCTCAGTCACACACAGCTCTTTGTTACAATGTATCCGTATTATCTATAGAATCCTCAGTCACACACAGCTCTTTGTTACAATGTATCAGTGATATCTATAGAATCCTCAGCCACACACAGCTCTTTGTTACAATGTATCAGATTATCTATAGAATCCTCACAGTCACACACAGCTTTGTTACAATGTATCAGTATTATCTATAGAATCCTCAGCCACACACAGCTCTTTGTTACAATGTATCAGTATTATCTATAGAATCCTCACAGCCACACACAGCTCTTTGTTACAATGTATCAGTATTATCTATAGAATTCTCAGTCACACACAGCTCTTTGTTACAATGTATCAGTGATATCTATAGAATTCTCAGTCACACACAGCTCTTTGTTACAATGTATCAGTGATATCTATAGAATCCTCAGTCACACACAGCTCTTTGTTACAATGTATCAGTGATATCTATAGAATCCTCACAGCCACACACAGCTCTTTGTTACAATGTATCAGTATTATCTATAGAATCCTCAGCCACACACAGCTCTTTGTTACAATGTATCAGTATCTATAGAATCCTCAGCCACACACAGCTCTTTGTTACAATGTATCAGTATTATCTATAGAATCCTCACAGCCACACACAGCTCTTTGTTACAATGTATCAGTGATATCTATAGAATCCTCACAGTCACACACAGCTCTTTGTTACAATGTATCAGTATTATCTATAGAATCCTCACAGTCACACACAGCTCTTTGTTACAATGTATCAGTATTATCTATAGAATCCTCACAGTCACACACAGCTCTTTGTTACAATGTATCAGTATTATCTATAGAATCCTCACAGCCACACACAGCTCTTTGTTACAATGTATCAGTATTATCTATAGAATCCTCACAGTCACACACAGCTCTTTGTTACAATGTATCAGTATTATCTATAGAATCCTCAGTCACACACAGCTCTTTGTTACAATGTATCAGTATCTATAGAATCCTCAGCCACACACAGCTCTTTGTTACAATGTATCAGATTATCTATAGAATCCTCACAGTCACACACAGCTCTTTGTTACAATGTATCAGTATCTATAGAATCCTCAGTCACACACAGCTCTTTGTTACAATGTATCAGTATTATCTATAGAATCCTCAGTCACACACAGCTCTTTGTTACAATGTATCAGTATTATCTATAGAATCCTCACAGCCACACACAGCTCTTTGTTACAATGTATCAGTATTATCTATAGAATCCTCAGTCACACACAGCTCTTTGTTACAATGTATCAGATTATCTATAGAATCCTCACAGCCACACACAGCTCTTTGTTACAATGTATCAGTATTATCTATAGAATCCTCAGTCACACACAGCTCTTTGTTACAATGTATCCGTATTATCTATAGAATCCTCAGTCACACACAGCTCTTTGTTACAATGTATCAGTGATATCTATAGAATCCTCAGCCACACACAGCTCTTTGTTACAATGTATCAGATTATCTATAGAATCCTCACAGTCACACACAGCTTTGTTACAATGTATCAGTATTATCTATAGAATCCTCAGCCACACACAGCTCTTTGTTACAATGTATCAGTATTATCTATAGAATTCTCAGTCACACACAGCTCTTTGTTACAATGTATCAGTGATATCTATAGAATTCTCAGTCACACACAGCTCTTTTTTACAATGTATCAGTGATATCTATAGAATCCTCAGCCACACACAGCTCTTTGTTACAATGTATCAGTATTATCTATAGAATCCTCAGCCACACACAGCTCTTTGTTACAATGTATCAGTATCTATAGAATCCTCAGCCACACACAGCTCTTTGTTACAATGTATCAGTGATATCTATAGAATCCTCAGTCACACACAGCTCTTTGTTACAATGTATCAGTATTATCTATAGAATCCTCACAGTCACACACAGCTCTTTGTTACAATGTATCAGTGATATCTATAGAATCCTCAGTCACACACAGCTCTTTGTTACAATGTATCAGTATTATCTATAGAATCCTCACAGCCACACACAGCTCTTTGTTACAATGTATCAGTATTATCTATAGAATCCTCACAGTCACACACAGCTCTTTGTTACAATGTATCAGTATTATCTATAGAATCCTCACAGTCACACACAGCTCTTTGTTACAATGTATCAGTATTATCTATAGAATCCTCAGTCACACACAGCTCTTTGTTACAATGTATCAGTATTATCTATAGAATCCTCACAGCCACACACAGCTCTTTGTTACAATGTATCAGTTATCTATAGAATCCTCACAGTCACACACAGCTCTTTGTTACAATGTATCAGTATTATCTATAGAATCCTCACAGTCACACACAGCTCTTTGTTACAATGTATCAGTATTATCTATAGAATCCTCAGCCACACACAGCTCTTTGTTACAATGTATCAGTGATATCTATAGAATCCTCACAGCCACACACAGCTCTTTGTTACAATGTATCAGTGATATCTATAGAATCCTCACAGCCACACACAGCTCCTTGTTACAATGTATCAGTTATCTATAGAATCCTCACAGCCACACACAGCTCTTTGTTACAATGTATCAGATTATCTATAGAATCCTCACAGTCACACACAGCTCTTTGTTACAATGTATCAGTATTATCTATAGAATCCTCACAGCCACACACAGCTCTTTGTTACAATGTATCAGTGATATCTATAGAATCCTCACAGCCACACACAGCTCTTTGTTACAATGTATCAGTGATATCTATAGAATCCTCACAGCCACACACAGCTCTTTGTTACAATGTATCAGTTATCTATAGAATCCTCACAGTCACACACAGCTCTTTGTTACAATGTATCAGTATTATCTATAGAATCCTCACAGTCACACACAGCTCTTTGTTACAATGTATCAGTATTATCTATAGAATCCTCAGCCACACACAGCTCTTTGTTACAATGTATCAGTATTATCTATAGAATCCTCAGTCACACACAGCTCTTTGTTACAATGTATCAGTATCTATAGAATCCTCACAGCCACACACAGCTCTTTGTTACAATGTATCAGTATTATCTATAGAATCCTCACAGTCACACACAGCTCTTTGTTACAATGTATCAGTATTATCTATAGAATCCTCAGCCACACACAGCTCTTTGTTACAATGTATCAGTATTATCTATAGAATCCTCACAGCCACACACAGCTCTTTGTTACAATGTATCAGTATTATCTATAGAATCCTCACAGCCACACACAGCTCTTTGTTACAATGTATCAGTATTATCTATAGAATCCTCAGTCACACACAGCTCTTTGTTACAATGTATCAGTATTATCTATAGAATCCTCACAGTCACACACAGCTCTTTGTTACAATGTATCAGTATTATCTATAGAATCCTCAGTCACACACAGCTCTTTGTTACAATGTATCAGTATTATCTATAGAATCCTCAGTCACACACAGCTCTTTGTTACAATGTATCAGTATTATCTATAGAATCCTCACAGTCACACACAGCTCTTTGTTACAATGTATCAGTGATATCTATAGAATCCTCAGCCACACACAGCTCTTTGTTACAATGTATCAGTGATATCTATAGAATCCTCAGCCACACACAGCTCTTTGTTACAATGTATCAGTATTATCTATAGAATCCTCACAGCCACACACAGCTCTTTGTTACAATGTATCAGTATTATCTATAGAATCCTCAGTCACACACAGCTCTTTGTTACAATGTATCAGTGATATCTATAGAATCCTCAGCCACACACAGCTCTTTGTTACAATGTATCAGTGATATCTATAGAATCCTCAGCCACACACAGCTCTTTGTTACAATGTATCAGTGATATCTATAGAATCCTCAGCCACACACAGCTCTTTGTTACAATGTATCAGTGATATCTATAGAATCCTCACAGCCACACACAGCTCTTTGTTACAATGTATCAGTGATATCTATAGAATCCTCACAGTCACACACAGCTCTTTGTTACAATGTATCAGCGCAGTTAAACTGTATCTCAGGATTTTCGTTGCAGGACAAAGAACTTTCCACCATAAAGCTGTGGCCTGTTTAAAGGGGTACTCCGGTGGAAAACATTTTTATTTTTTTCTTAAATGAACTGGTGCCAGAAAGAAACAGATTTTTTAATTACTTCTATTAAAAAAATCTTTATCCTTCCAGTACTTTTTAGCAGAGGAAATTCTTTTCTTTTTGAATTTCTTTTTTGTCTTGTCCACAGTGCTCTCTGCTGACACCTCTGTCCGTGTCAGGAACTGTCCAGAGCAGGAGAGGTTTGCAATGGGGATTTTCTCCTGCTCTGGACAGTTCCTGATACGGGCATCAGGTGTCAGCAGAGAGCACTGTGGACAAGACAAAAAAGAAATTCAAATAGAAAAGAATTTCCTCTGTAGCATACAGCTTCTAAGAAGTACTGGAAGGGTAAAGATTTTTTAATAGAAGTAATTTACAAATCTGTTTAACTTTCTGGCACCAGTTGATTTAAAAAAAAAAAAAAGTTTTCCATGTTCACACGTGGACATAAGTGGGTTATGACATGAGGATATAGAGGTCCTTCCTGCTGGGAGTTGTAGTCCCCCCTCGTGAACAGAACGTTGTGATCTGTTTCTGATAGTTGAGGAATTTTACGGGTAAGTAAACACATTTACAGGCAGATCCTCGTAACTAGAGATGAGCGAACGTACAGTAAATTCGATTCGTCACAAACTTCTCAGCTCGGCAGTTGAACTGCATAAATTAGTTCAGCTTTCCGGTGCTCCGGTGGGCTGGAAAAGTTGGATACAGTCCTAGGAAACTCTTTCCTAGGACTGTATCCACCTTTTCCAGCCCACCGGAGCACCTGAAGGCTGAACTAATTTACGCAGGAAAAGTCATCAACTGCCGAGCCGAGAAGTTCGTGACGAATCGGATTTACTGTAAGTTCGCTCATCTCTACTCGTAACCTTCAGCCATTCGTGTAAAATGCAAAATATTTAAAAGGGAAAAACAAATTGTCTGAATCTGGAGGAAACACGAGGATCTGGAGGTGATTTCTGCTGCAAAACTACAACTCCCAGCATGCCCGGACAGCCTTCGGCTGTCCGGGCATGCTGGGAGTTGTAGTTTTGGAACAGCTAATTGCACACGGGTTGAAAAGCATTTCTATAAACTATAATTATTTCCATTCAATGAAAGCAAGCACGAAGCATTAATCTTTTCTTCGATTTCCCCATCTGAACACGTCCGAAACGCAACACTGACACCGAGCGCCGTCTTCCCGTCGACGGACCCGGCTTCCTGTTGACGACTCGGAATAAATCGGAGATACGGCGTTTCCTTACATTTCTTCTTCATTAATAAACAACTTCATGGAGGATTGTGGGAAAAAAACATCCTGGTGTCACAAACACATCAATCTCTCCTTCCTGTTGTGTCGCGAGGCCCAGGACGAGGACACTTAGACCCCACCTCGGGGGTGAAGTGTTTGCTTCCTCCCCCCTTCACTGGGATCGGGTCAGGCTATTTATACAGGATCAGGTCGGGGGGGTGATGTATCCGAAAGTCTGGAGGAAAAATATCCAGAAGAATCTGATAGAGAAGTCCCTGATGTGCACATTAGAAACGTGAAAACCGTTTCCGGATATCTTACTCCTAGGCTGAGATAGGACCACGAGGAATTACAGGCCCGAAGCCTGAGGCTGCACCACTGAGGGAATCTGATGAGATCACGCCCCTGATTACGGTGATCATGTGTGAATCCGCATCACCAAATATACCAGCCTCCACATATACGCTCACAGCTATCCCTGGATGTAGCCGGTGATGTCATCAGAAGGTCTCAGTAGTGCAGCCTCGGGATTGGGGACCTGGACTTCAACTGGCCATATCTCAGCTCTGAAATGAGATAGGAAGAAAATGCTTTCACTTTTTAAATGTGCACTTAAAAGGCTTTAAAGGGGGACTCACCCCTAGACATCTTATCCCCTATCCAAAGCATAGGAAATAAGATGTCTGATCGCTGGGGTCCCGCCGCTGGGACCCCCTGCTATGTTTGAGCTGGCACTAAAATGTTGAGAATGCCGGGTGCCGTGGTCGTGACATAACGCCATGACCAATCCATTCATGTCTATGGGAGGGTTGTGTCGTGCGATCACAGCTGTCACGCCACTCTTATAGACATGAATGGACGGGCGTGACGGCTGTGGTCACCAATCGTCCGCTACAGAGCAGAGATCACTCTGTGCACCGGATTACTAGGGTGGCGTGGCGGAGATCATGGGGGGTTCCCAGCGGCAGGACCCCCTGCAATTAGACATCTTATCCCCTATCCTTAGGACAGGGGATAAGAAGTCTAGGGGTGGAGTACTCCTTTAAAAGTCTTCTTCAAGGTGAAGATTGCCATTTAAAGGGGTACTCCGTCCCTAGACATCTTATCCCCTGTCCTAAGGATAGGGGATAAGATGTCTGATCGCAGGGGGTCCCGCCACTGGGGTCCCGGTGTTCGTTTAGAGCGTCGTGTACAGCGCCGGAGGCTCGTGACGTCACGGCCACGCCCCGCTTGTGACGTCACGGCCATGCCCCCTCAATTCAAGTATATGGGAGGGGGCGTGACGGTCGTCACGCCCCCTCCCTTAGAATTGCATTGAGGGGGCGTGGCCGTGACGTCACAAGCAGGGCGTGGCCGTGACGACACAAATTACCCCGCATTGCCAGTCATCCGGCACGGAGTGACCTTCGCTCCGTGCACCGGATGTCTGGGGTGCCGCTGCCGAGATCACGGGGGCCCCCAGCGGCGGGACCCCCGCAATCAGACATCTTATCCCCTATCCAAAGTATAAGATGTCTAGGGGCGGAGTACCCCTTTAAACACTTCCAAGAAAAGAACGGGGACTATAAACCAATCCAGGATATCGAGAAGGCTTCATATTCTCATGTAAGGTACGCAGCATGGTCACATGACCATAAATTTACTGATCATTATGGTCACATGACCATAATTTTAATACTATTTCTGAAATTGCTGTAAAAATAGCACAATTTTACTGCGAGCTGCATTGTGATTGGACGGTTATGCAAACTGCAGGAAATTTTTTGTGCTTTTTTTTACATGGATTTCAGAAAATAGAGGTAAAATTGTATCGGTACCGCAATGCAGCGAGTGAAGCAAAAGGTGGACACGAAATGTGTAGGGGGGGGATGTGCTCCACTTGTTGCGGAGGTCGATGTAGGTCAATGTGCGCAGGGGGCGGAGCTTTCACTCACCTCATTAACAAAGAGAACAATGAACAGTTAGAAAAGCCATTAGTATTCGGACATATTTACATTGTGACTATTAACCGGTCATGATACGGACGGCTGACATGTTTATGGTGCGGGCGGCGACCGCAGATAGCAGGAGATTGACCCGAAACGTTCTGCAGCTTTCCAATGAAATAAAACCCAGTCCTGACCAAATACTCATCACAGCTGAGGGTTTGTTACTACTGTATCTCCTCTACACAATCCTTTCTTATATCAAATCTGTTCGCTGCTCTGTTACTTTGTATCAAACTGTCTATTGTTCTGTTACATTGTATCCAATTATTGTTCTGTTACAATATATCTAATTGTCTATTGTTCTGTTACATTGTATCCAATTATTGTTCTGTTACAATATATCTAATTGTCTATTGTTCTGTTACATTGTATCCAATTATTGTTCTGCTACAATATATCTAATTGTCCTGTTACATTGTATCAAATTATTGTTCTGTTACAATATATCTAAATGTCTATTGTCCTGTTACATTGTATCTAACTGTATTGTCCTGTTACAATGTATCTAACTGTATTGTTCTGTTACAATGTATCTGACTTTCTATTGGTCAGTTACAATGCATATAACTGTCTATTGTTCCGTTACAATGTATCTAACTGTCTTCTACTCTGTTACAATGTATCCATTTGTTTACTGCTGGGTTACTATGTATCTAACTGTCTACTGCTCGGTTACCATGTATCTAACTGTCTACTGCTCGGTTACCATGTATCTAACTGTCTACTGCTCGGTTACCATGTATCTAACTGTCTACTGCTCGGTTACACTGTATCTAACTGTCTATTGTTCAGATACAATGTATCCAAATGTCTACTGCTCGGTTACCATGTATCTAACAGTCTACTGTTCTGTTACACTGTATCTAACTGTCTATTGTTCAGATACAATGTATCCAACAGTCTCCTGCTCGGTTACCATGTATCACACTGTCTATTGTTTAGTTACCATGTATTTGTCTATTGTTCTGTTACAATGTACCCAACTGTCTCCTGCTCTGTTACCATGTATCACACTGTCTCCTGCTCGGTTACCATGTATCTAACAATGTACCTCACTGTTAAACAAATCTATGGCTCCGGGTGTTCATTACACTAATGCAAACCTGTGGCAAACCTACAACTCCCATCATGCTCAGGGAACCTTTGGCTGTCTGTGCAC
Organism: Hyla sarda; assembly: GCF_029499605.1. Lineage (NCBI taxonomy): Eukaryota > Metazoa > Chordata > Amphibia > Anura > Hylidae > Hyla > Hyla sarda. The sequence goes on along the minus strand of NC_079194.1, from coordinate 304,776,567 downwards.
AATGAGAGTTGTCATTTTTGCGTCAGCTTCAGAGCGACCGGTTGGGAATAATCCTGTTAGAACAGAATCCCCTTCACGTGTGAACAACCGGAGCGACGGTAAATAAATTTACTATAAATATTACACTGGAAGGAGCGCGCCAATTAATTCCTTACGTAAGACTCCACGGCCTGAACTGTGTCACAGTCACCGGGGGTAACAACCTGGCAGGGGCAGGACGCCGATGGGGCCACAGGTACAGGGTCATCCGAAAATAGTTATTTCATGAAAAGTGGCCTAAAAAAACATTTAATATGTGCTGTCATTAACGAAAGGCAACAATTAGTTAACACTGCAGTTTTCACATCGGCCACTAGATGTCAGTGCAGCATGCAGGCAGAGAAAAAGGTATCTCAATTTACAGCCTGCAGTAAAACTGCAGAGTGTGCCTCCAGCTGTTGCCAAACTCTGGGCATGCAGGGAGTTGTAATTTGGCAATATAGGACTAGAATATCCCTGATACCAATGATCAGTGAGCTGCGATATACCGCCAGTCAAAGGGGATGAACATTTCCCTTTAAACAGGGATTAAACTTTATGCAAAGTGAAATTAAAAAAACTTGAGACCAAAATTATAAAAACTTATAAAAGACTTCAAAGGTTTTAAAAAACACGGAAATGAAACAAAAGAAAAAAAATTAAATAAAAATGTACTAAATAAATCAAATGAAATATAAAAATTAAGAGACCACAATTTAAAATGTTTAAAATAGATAAAAATTTTAGAAAAAATGAAAACTAAAATATACAAAATCAAAAAACAATCTGCATTTTTAAAAAAGGAAACTAAAAATTTGAAGGAGGCAAATGTAAAAATGAAAAAGAAATCTAAAATATGAAAATAAAAAAAGAACAAAAATTTCAACATTTAAAAAATATAACAATTACAAAAAAAGACAAATTTCAAATAAAAAAAAAAAGTATTTTTTTATTTCTTATTTTTAAAGAACAAAAAAAAATAAAATTATAAAATTTAAAGGAGCCATTGCGGCATCCTCTTCAGTCCAGTTTTAACAGACAGTGCTTTGCAGGAAAGCTGGGTTATATCCCAATAGGTTGCTTGTCATCCAGGCCTGTGATGTGGCGGCTCCATACACAGCGCCCCCTATAGCCAGCCTCAGGACACCCAGTAGCTGACTACCTGTCCCATCATCCATTCATCCTGACAGCCCCCCCCCCCCATCCCCCGCTGTGAGAAGCGCCAACACTTGACGCCGCACATTTTTAGTAAGTGATAATTTGACTGAAAAAGAAATTTTGGCAGAAACTGGACATAAACTATCCGCAGGTCTGACACGTGTTCACACCTCCCCGGGGACCACAAGAATGTTGGAAACAACTTCCAGCATCGTGTGTAACGTACAGAAACAACCGCGCCAAATACACTACAGCACTGCTGCAGTCCCATGTAAATAATGTGTATAATATACAGAGACAATGGGAGTGATACAGTATATGATAGATTAGATTGAGAACTCCTGGGGTCAGGGATGATGGGAGTGATACATTGTATGATAGGAGATTAGATTGTGATCTCCTGGGGTCAGGGATGATGGGAGTGATGATACATTGTATGTGATAGGAGATTAGATTGTGAGCTCCTGGGGTCAGGGATGATGGGAGTGATACATTGTATGATAGGAGATTAGATTGTGATCTCCTGGGGTCAGGGATGATGGGAGTGATACATTGTATGATAGGAGATTAGATTGTGATCTCCTGGGGTCAGGGATGATGGGAGTGATACATTGTATGTGATAGGAGATTAGATTGTGATCTCCTGGGGTCAGGGATGATGGGAGTGATACATTGTATGATAGGAGATTAGATTGTGAGCTCCTGGGGTCAGGGATGATGGGAGTGATACATTGTATGATAGGGGATTAGATTGTGAGCTCCTGGGGTCAGGGATGATGGGAGTGATACATTGTATGATAGGAGATTAGATTGTGATCTCCTGGGGTCAGGGATGATGGGAGTGATACATTGTATGTGATAGGATATTAGATTGTGAGCTCCTGGGGTCAGGGATGATGGGAGTGATACATTGTATGATAGGAGATTAGATTGTGATCTCCTGGGGTCAGGGATGATGGGAGTGATACATTGTATAATAGGAGATTAGATTGTGATCTCCTGGGGTCAGGGATGATGGGAGTGATACATTGTATGATAGGAGATTAGATTGTGAGCTCCTGGGGTCAGGGATGATGGGAGTGATACATTGTATAACAGGAGATTAGATTGTGATCTCCTGGGGTCAGGGATGATGGGAGTGATACATTGTATGATAGGAGATTAGATTGTGATCTCCTGGGGTCAGGGATGATGGGAGTGATACATTGTATGATAGGAGATTAGATTGTGATCTCCTGGGGTCAGGGATGATGGGAGTGATACATTGTATGATAGATTAGATTGTGATCTCCTGGGGTCAGGGATGATGGGAGTGATACATTGTATGATAGGAGATTAAATTGTTAGCTCCTGGGGTCAGGGATGATAGGAGTGATGATACATTGTATGTGAATTACGGTCAGAGCGGCGGTAATGGACGTTGGCACGGAGCGCGGGCGCAGACTACACATGTGAGGGGCGGATGGATCGGCTTCAGAGGGATGCCTCCGGTGACATCATGTGCGAGGGGCCACGGAAAAACACGGACTTCATTATTAACCAATAATCTCCACCATCTGACTGCGATTATAAACTAATCAGGACGAAGCGGGGAATACAATGTATCTGGAGCATCCAGGCGCATTCCTGCGAGCGCACGGCAACATTCCATGTGTGCTGGAGACCGCCGGATGGTGAATACCTGCAGACCGGCCGGGGAGACGGGCAGCTATAGTCACCTCCAGAGCTGCAATCGCAACCCGGCATAGTCATAGGGTGTAAGGAGCAAACGCTTCAAGGTGATGAACCCCAACGGAAGAACTACAACTCCCACAATGTTGTGCAAAGAATTATGTTACAGGAGCACAGAGCGGCATTAAGCAGAACTTTGAATGCAGCTCTGGAGGTGACTGCAGTCATCACAATATTCACACATATTTCATATCATGTTTTATATTAGTGTTTTCAGTGTGTCTCCAGCTGTTGCAAAACTACAACTCCTAGCATGCCCGGACAGCCTTCGGCTGTTCGGGCATCCTGGGAGTTGTAGTTTTGCAACAGCTGGAGGCACCCTGCTTGGGAAATACTTGCCCAAAGGCTGTCTGGGCATGCTGGGAGTTGTAGATTTGCAATAGCCGGAGGCACCCTGCCTGGGAAGTACTTGCCTTTGGCGTCCGGGCATGTTGGGAGTTGTAGTTTTCCAATAGCTGGAGGCCCCCTGCTAGGGAAATACTTGACTGAAAGCTGTCCAGGCATGCTGGGAGTTGTAGTTATGCAACAGCTGGAGGCACCCTGTTTGGGAAATACTTGCCTTCGGCTGTCCGAGCATGCTGGGAGTTGTAGTTTTAGAACAGCTGGAGGCACCCTGCTTGGGAAGCACTTGCCTTTGGCTGTCTAAGCATGCGGGGAGTTGAAGTTTTGCAACAGCTGGAGGCACCCTGGTTAAGAAACACTGCTATAGAGCAATATGTAAGATTCTCAGGGCATGCTGGGAGTTGCACCCTGGTTGGGAAATACTGCTATACAGAAATTAGTCAGTGCATGCCGAGAGTTGTAGTTTTGTAACAGCTGGAGGCACACTGGTTGGGAGACACTGCTAGAAAGAAATTAGTCCAGGCATGCTGGGAGTTGTAGTTTTGTAACAGCTGGAGGCACACTGGTTGGGAGACACTGCTAGAAAGAAATTAGTCCAGGCATGCTGGGAGTTGTAGTTTTGTAACAGCTGGAGGCAGACTGGTTGGGAGACACTACTAGAAAGAAATTAGTCCAGGCATGCTGGGAGTTGTAGTTTTGTAACAGCTGGAGGAATGCTAGTTGGGAAACAGTGTTCTATGTTGTGGTGCTGGGAGGTAATGTAACGGGATATACCATAATTTGCGCAGTCAGGTGACCCCGGCGATGAATAGGGCAGCCATTGTGCCTGTGCACTGACCCGTCCCAAAGGCTTCCTCATTACCGTGCAGCGTGCGCTGTGTGCCGGCTACGGGGCACGTCCGCACTGTACTTTTCCACGCTGAGCTGCTTTCTAGGCGCAGAGCCGCGGTTATGTAACGCTCCGTGACCAGGATTCCTGCTTGTTTACCAGAAGGGGCCGCGCCGATCGCCCCTCGCAATCCGGGCGAAATTTACTCGTAAACCGTCCATCACTTCACATAAATAAAGACTAACCGTCCTGTAATGAAAAGTGCTGCTGCTTTCTAAGAAACGTTGTTAGGTTTGTTACAATGTATCAGTGCAGACAATCCTCTGTGTTACAATGTATCAGTGCAGACAATCCTCTGTGTCCTGTCCTGATAGTTTGTTACAATGTATCAGTGCAGACAATCCTCTGTATCCAGTCCTGATAGTTTGTTACAATGTATCAGTGCAGACAATCCTCCGTGTCCTTTCCTGATAGTTTGTTACAATGTATCAGTGCAGACAATCCTCAGTTACAATGTATCAGTGCAAACAATTCTCCGTGTCCTTTCCTGATAGTTCGTTACAATGTATCAGTGCAGACAATCCTCAGTTACAATGTATCAGTGCAGACAATCCTCAGTTACAATGTATCAGTGCAGACAATTAGCTGTGTCCTTTCCTGATAGTTTGTTACAATGTATCAGTGCAGACAATCCTCTGTGTTACAATGTATCAGTGCAGACAATCCTCTGTGTTACAATGTATCAGTGCAGACAATCCTCTGTGTTACAATGTATCAGTGCAGACAATCCTCTGTGTTACAATGTATCAGTGCAGACAATCCTCCGTGTCCTGTCCTGATAGTTTGTTACAATGTATCAGTGCAGACAATCCTCTGTGTTACAATGTATCAGTGCAGACAATCCTCTGTGTTACAGTGTATCAGTGCAGACAATCCTCCGTGTCCTGTCCTGATAGTTTGTTACAATGTATCAGTGCAGACAATCCTCTGTGAGCCAAACAAATCAGCAGTAAGAGTCCCGTCCTGATAGTCTGTCACAATATGATATCCAGCCAGGGTGCCTCCAGCTCTTGCAAAACTACAACTCCCAGCATGCCCGGACAGCCTGTGGCCGTCCAGGCATGCTGAAAGTTGTAGTTTTGCAACAGCTGGAGACACGCTGGTTGGAAACACTAAAATAGAACCTCATAGGAAATACGTGTGAAGTTCTCTAATACCACAGTCACCTCCAAAGCTGCATTCACGTCTGTACTCAGTGTAATTGTGGACGCAGCTTTGGATGGGACTGAGACATGATGTGACTTCAGCTCTTTCCATAAGTCACTAATCACCTGATACAGATGTATAGAGCGATGCGGAGCTCCGCTCTGCCGCCATGGTACGGATTATACTGACAGGACGCGGCGGCGCGGCTCCTCGCGCAATCATCAGTCAGCGAATTATAGGAGAGAACAGGTCAGTGACCCCTCCATGGCCCTTCACTCCTCCTCACCTTGTGGCCCTTTTTATTACTCTATTACATTAATGTGATGTCCTGCGCTCCGCAACAAGAGGAAGACGACTCCACATCTAATGAAGTCATTACCGACCGTCATCATCTTCACACACCGAGCGCAAATGTCAGGTACAAATACAGAGGATTTCATTATCCCAACAATATCAGTATCTCTGCTTCCTGCAAATGGAAAAATCCTTCAGGGTCTCTGTCCTCTCCCTCCAGACTCCTCTGTCCTCCTCCAGACTCCTCTGTCCTCTCCCTCCAGACTCTTCTGTCCTCCTCCCTCCAGACTCTTCTGTCCTCCCTCCTCCCTCCAGACTCCTCTGTCCTCCTCCCTCCAGACTCCTCTGTCCTCCTCCCTCCAGACTCCTCTGTCCTCCTCCCTCCAGACTCCTCTGTCCTCCCTCCTCCCTCCAGACTCCTCTGTCCTCCCTCCTCCCTCCAGACTCCTCTGTCCTCCTCCCTCCAGACTCCTCTGTCCTCTTCCTCCAGACCCCTCTGTCCTCCTCCTTCCTCCAGACCCCTCTGTCCTCCTCCTTCCTCCAGACCCCTCTGTCCTCCTCCTCCCTCCAGACCCCTCTGTCCTCCTCCTCCCTCCAGACCCCTCTGTCCTCCTCCTCCCTCCAGACCCCTCTGTCCTCCTCCTCCCTCCAGACCCCTCTGTCCTCCTCCTCCCTCCAGACCCCTCTGTCCTCCTCCTCCCTCCAGACCCCTCTGTCCTCCTCCTCCCTCCAGACCCCTCTGTCCTCCTCCTCCCTCCAGACTCCTCCTCCCTCCAGACTCCTCCTCCCTCCAGACTCCTCCTCCCTCCAGACTCCTCCGTCCTCCAGACTCCTCCGTCCTCCAGACTCCTCCGTCCTCCAGACTCCTCTGTCTTGCTCCTCCTCCTCCTCCTCCTCCTCCAGACTCCTCTGTCCTCCAGACTCCTCTGTCCTCCAGACTCCTCTGTCCTCCAGACTCCTCTGTCCTCCAGACTCCTCTGTCCTCCAGACTCCTCTGTCTTGCTCCTCCTCCTCCTCCAGACTCCTCTGTCCTCCAGACTCCTCTGTCCTCCAGACTCCTCTGTCCTCCAGACTCCTCTGTCCTTGTCCTCCAGTCTCTTCTGATCCCCATCTCCAGACTCCTGTCTCCTCCCTCCAGACACCTCTGTCCCCTGAAATCCTGACCCTTCCTCCCCTGACATCTGGGAGACCCCTATAAGAATTATATGGTCAGTCGGTCCCCCTGTATTGGGTGGGGTCCATAAATCCTTATTTATAAGAAGTAGGTTGTGGAGACAGAGGGAGGAGATCCGTGGTGTCACGTTCTTGGGGATTTAGGTCTCATCGCCCTCCGCCAGGTAAACACCAGGTCGGCCCTGGATCTCATTCCTGACAATAATATGGCTGAGAATATAAGGGAGGGGCCCCTCGTAAACCGCACGTATATTTCTCTTGGCCCCATAAAAAAAATACCTTCCTGTAAAGTAACGCCGTGATGCCGCGCTCGCAGCCAAAGTGACCAGGTCAGCTCCAAAGGAAGGAAAATATTCACACGGCGCCAAATATTACGTGATTTGTATATAAGTGAAGGCAGATGAGCAAAGCCGGAGCGACCGCGATCTCACAGCCCTGCGCAAATGTGTATCACGAAGGAATGATGCAAAACTGTAATACAGGGATGATGGGAGTGATACATTGTATGATAGGAGATTAGATTGTGATCTCCTGGGGTCAGGGATGATGGGAGTGATACATTGTATGATAGGAGATTAGATTGTGATCTCCTGGGGTCAGGGATGATGGGAGTGATACATTGTATGATAGGAGATTAGATTGTGATCTCCTGGGGTCAGGGATGATGGGAGTGATACATTGTATGATAGGAGATTAGATTGTGATCTCCTGGGGTCAGGGATGATGGGAGTGATACATTGTATGATAGGAGATTAGATTGTGATCTCCTGGGGTCAGGGATGATGGGAGTGATACATTGTATGTGATAGGAGATTAGATTGTGAGCTCCTGGGGTCAGGGATGATGGGAGTGATTCATTGTATGATAGGAGATTAGATTGTGAGCTCCTGGGGTCAGGGATGATGGGAGTGATACATTGTATGATAGGAGATTAGATTGTGAGCTCCTGGGGTCAGGGATGATGGGAGTGATACATTGTATGATAGGAGATTAGATTGTGAGCTCCTGGAGTCAGGGATGATGGGAGTGATACATTGTATGATAGGAGATTAGATTGTGATCTCCTGGGGTCAGGGATGATGGGAGTGATACATTGTATGATAGGAGATTAGATTGTGATCTCCTGGGGTCAGGGATGATGGGAGTGATACATTGTATGATAGGAGATTAGATTGTGATCTCCTGGGGTCAGGGATGATGGGAGTGATACATTGTATGTGATAGGAGATTAGATTGTGATCTCCTGGGGTCAGGGATGATGGGAGTGATACATTGTATGATAGGAGATTAGATTGTGAGCTCCTGGGGTCAGGGATGATGGGAGTGATACATTGTATGTGATAGGAAATTAGATTGTGAGCTCCTGAGGTCAGGGATGATGGGAGTGATGATACATTGTATGATAGGAGATTAGATTGTGATCTCCTGGGGTCAGGGATGATGGGAGTGATACATTGTATGATAGGAGATTAGATTGTGATCTCCTGGGGTCAGGGATGATGGGAGTGATACATTGTATGATAGGAGATTAGATTGTGATCTCCTGGGGTCAGGGATGATGGGAGTGATACATTGTATGTGATAGGAGATTAGATTGTGATCTCCTGGGGTCAGGGATGATGGGAGTGATACATTGTATGTGATAGGAGATTAGATTGTGATCTCCTGGGGTCAGGGATGATGGGAGTGATACATTGTATGATAGGAGATTAGATTGTGATCTCCTGGGGTCAGGGATGATGGGAGTGATACATTGTATGATAGGAGATTAGATTGTGAGCTCCTGGGGTCAGGGATGATGGGAGTGATACATTGTATGTGATAGGAGATTAGATTGTGATCTCCTGGGATCAGGGATGATGGGAGTGATACATTGTATGATAGGAGATTAGATTGTGATCTCCTGGGGTCAGGGATGATGGGAGTGATACATTGTATGTGATAGGAGATTAGATTGTGAGCTCCTGGGGTCAGGGATGATGGGAGTGATACATTGTATGATAGGAGATTAGATTGTGATCTCCTGGGGTCAGGGATGATGGGAGTGATACATTGTATGATAGGAGATTAGATTGTGATATCCTGGGGTCAGGGATGATGGGAGTGATACATTGTATGTGATAGATTAGATTGTGATCTCCTGGAGTCAGGGATGATGGGAGTGATACATTGTATGTGATAGATTAGATTGTGATCTCCTGGGGTCAGGGATGATGGGAGTGATACATTGTATGTGATAGGAGATTAGATTGTGATCTCCTGGGGTCAGGGATGATGGGAGTGATACATTGTATGATAGGAGATTAGATTGTGATCTCCTGGGGTCAGGGATGATGGGAGTGATACATTGTATGATAGGAGATTAGATTGTGATCTCCTGGGGTCAGGGATGATGGGAGTGATACATTGTATGATAGGAGATTAGATTGTGATCTCCTGGGGTCAGGGATGATGGGAGTGATACATTGTATGATAGGAGATTAGATTGTGAGCTCCTGGGGTCAGGGATGATGGGAGTGATACATTGTATGATAGGAGATTAGATTGTGATCTCCTGGGGTCAGGGATGATGGGAGTGATACATTGTATGATAGGAGATTAGATTGTGAGCT
>NC_079194.1:304719704-304762204 GCF_029499605.1 Hyla sarda | reverse complement strand
TGATTCTTTGTTGACTGGATGTCAGAGGAAAGAAAGGTTGGACTAGTGTCCCCCTGCAGAATACATTGTTCGAGTATATGCTGTCTGGGCATGCTGGGAGTTGTAGTTTTGCAACAGATGGCGGCATAATGGATATGAATAACTGTTATAGGTCATTGCCATTCATTAGCTGTGTAGTTAGAGTGCAAGCTCTTCAGTCAAGGACACAGATACCAATGACTGCACCTAATGTCCTATTCTGCAACAATATTTTAGGATTTTTTGTTGTTGTACTGACCCTGAAGATTTCGGGATAGTCTAATCTGGACACCAGCACCAAACTTTTCGGAGCGAACACTTGTGCAGGTTGAATTAACCCGGAATCTTCGTCGTCGCCATCGCTGTGACCGTGCTTGGTTCCCTGAAAAACAAATTATAATAATAAATAAATATAAATTAAAAAATTCATTTTTGTAGGATTGTTAAAAAATGTCTAACATTTAAAACATCTAAATATTTAAACAGCCTATCCATTGAATCGAGATCAGCGGTGACATTACTAGAGATCAGCGGTGACATCACTAGAGATCAGCGGTGATATCACTGAGAATACAGCCTATCCATCACTAGAGATCAGCGGTGACATCACTAGAGATCAGCGGTGACATCACTGAGAATACAGCCTATTCATCACTAGAGATCAGCGGTGACATCACTGAGAATACAGCCTATTCATCACTAGAGATCAGCGGTGACATCACTGAGAATACAGCCTATCCATCACTAGAGATCAGCGGTGACATCACTGAGAATACAGCCTATCCATCACTATAGATCAGCGGTGACATCACTGAGATTACAGCCTATCCATCACTAGAGATCAGCGGTGACATCACTGAGAATACAGCCTATCCATCACTAGAGATCAGCGGTGACATCACTGAGAATACAGCCTATCCATCACTAGAGATCAGCGGTGACATCACTGAGAATACATCCTATCCATCACTAGAGATCAGCGGTGACATCACTGAGAATACAGCCTATCCATCACTAGAGATCAGCGGTGACATCACTGAGAATACATCCTATCCATCACTAGAGATCAGCGGTGACATCACTGAGAATACATCCTATCCATCACTAGAGATCAGCGGTGACATCACTGAGAATACAGCCTATCCTTCACTAGAGATCAGCAGTGACATCACTGAGAATACAGCCTATCCATCACTAGAGATCAGCGGTGACATCACTGAGAATACAGCCTATCCATCACTAGAGATCAGCGGTGACATCACTGAGAATACAGCCTATCCTTCACTAGAGATCAGCAGTGACATCACTGAGAATACAGCCTATCCATCACTAGAGATCAGCGGTGACATCACTGAGAATACAGCCTATCCATCACTAGACGTCAGCGGTGACACCACTGAGAATACAGCCTATCCATCACTAGAGATCAGCGGTGACATCACTGAGAATACAGCCTATCCATCACTAGAGATCAGCGGTGACATCACTGAGAATACATCCTATCCATCACTAGAGATCAGCGGTGACATCACTGAGAATACAGCCTATCCATCACTAGAGATCAGCGGTGACATCACTGAGAATACAGCCTATCCATCACTAGAGATCAGCGGTGACATCACTGAGAATACAGCCTATCCATCACTAGAGATCAGCGGTGACATCACTGAGAATACAGCCTATCCATCACTAGAGATCAGCGGTGACATCACTGAGAATACATCCTATCCATCACTAGAGATCAGCGGTGACATCACTGAGAATACAGCCTATCCCTCACTAGAGATCAGCGGTGACATCACTGAGATTACAGCCTATCCTTCACTAGAGATCAGCGGTGACATCACTGAGAATACAGCCTATCCATCACTAGAGATCAGCGGTGACATCACTGAGATTACAGCCTATCCATTCACTAGAGATCAGCGGTGACATCACTGAGAATACAGCCTATCCATCACTAGAGATCAGCGGTGACATCACTGAGAATACAGCCTATCCATCACTAGAGATCAGCGGTGACATCACTGAGAATACAGCCTATCCATCACTAGAGATCAGCGGTGACATCACTGAGAATACAGCCTATCCCTCACTAGAGATCAGCGGTGACATGACTGAGAATACATCCTATCCATCACTAGAGATCAGCGGTGACATCACTGAGAATACAGCCTATCCATCACTAGAGATCAGCAGTGACATCACTGAGAATACAGCCTATCCATCACTAGAGATCAGCGGTGACATCACTGAGAATACAGCCTATCCCTCACTAGAGATCAGCGGTGACATGACTGAGAATACATCCTATCCATCACTAGAGATCAGCGGTGACATCACTGAGAATACAGCCTATCCATCACTAGAGATCAGCAGTGACATCACTGAGAATACAGCCTATCCATCACTAGAGATCAGCAGTGACATCACTGAGAATACAGCCTATCCATCACTAGAGATCAGCGGTGACATCACTGAGAATACATCCTATCCATCACTAGAGAACAGCGGTGACATCACTGAGATTACAGCCTATCCTTCACTAGAGATCAGCGGTCACATCACTGAGAATATAGCCTATCCATCACTAGAGATCAGCAGTGACATCACTGAGAATACAGCCTATACATCACTAGAGATCAGCGGTGACATCACTGAGAATACAGCCTATCCATCACTAGAGATCAGCGGTGACATCACTGAGAGTACAGCCTATCCATCACTAGAGATCAGCGGTGACATCACTGAGAATACAGCCTATCCATCACTAGAGATCAGCGGTGACATCACTGAGAATACAGCCTATCCATCACTAGAGATCAGCGGTGACATCACTGAGAATATAGCCTATCCATCACTAGAGATCAGCAGTGACATCACTGAGAATACAGCCTATCCATCACTAGAGATCAGCGGTGACATCACTGAGATTACAGCCTATCCATCACTAGAGATCAGCGGTGACATCACTGAGAATACAGCCTATCCATTCACTAGAGATCAGCGGTGACATCACTGAGAATACAGCCTATCCATTCACTAGAGATCAGCGGTGACATCACTAGAGATCAGCGGTGACATCACTGAGAATACAGCCTATCCATCACTAGAGATCAGCGGTGACATCACTGAGAATACAGCCTATCCATCACGAGAGATCAGCGGTGACATCACTGAGAATACATCCTATCCATCACTAGAGATCAGCGGTGACATCACTGAGAATACATCCTATCCATCACTAGAGATCAGCGGTGACATCACTGAGAATACAGCCTATCCCTCACTAGAGATCAGCGGTGACATCACTGAGAATACAGCCTATCCATCACTAGAGATCAGCGGTGACATCACTGAGAATACATCCTATCCATCACTAGAGATCAGCGGTCACATCACTGAGAATATAGCCTATCCATCACTAGAGATCAGCGGTGACATCACTAGAGATCAGCGGTGACATCACTGAGAATACAGCCTATCCATCACTAGAGATCAGCAGTGACATCACTGAGAATACAGCCTATACATCACTAGAGATCAGCGGTGACATCACTGAGAATACAGCCTATCCATCACTAGAGATCAGCGGTGACATCACTGAGAATACAGCCTATCCATCACTAGAGATCAGCGGTGACATCACTGAGAATACAGCCTATCCATCACTAGAGATCAGCGGTGACATCACTGAGAATACAGCCTATTCATCACTAGAGATCAGCGGTGACATCACTGAGAATACAGCCTATCCATCACTAGAGATCAGCGGTGATATCACTAGAGATCAGCGGTGACATCACTGAGAATACAGTCTATCCATCACTAGAGATCAGCGGTGACATCACTGAGAATATAGCCTATCCATCACTAGAGATCAGCAGTGACATCACTGAGAATACAGCCTATCCATCACTAGAGATCAGCGGTGACATCACTGAGAATACAGCCTATCCATCACTAGAGATCAGCGGTGACATCACAGAGAATACAGCCTATCCATCACTAGAGATCAGCGGTGACATCACTAGAGATCAGCGGTGACATCACTGAGAATACAGCCTATCCATACACTAGAGATCAGCGGTGACATCACTGAGAATACAGCCTATCCATCACTGGAGATCAGCAGTGACAACACTGAGAATACAGCCTATCCATCACCAGAGATCAGCGGTGACATCACTGAGAATACATCCTATCCATCACTAGAGATCAGCGGTGACATCACTGAGAATACAGCCTATTCATTCACTAGAGATCAGCGGTGACATCACTGAGAATACAACCTATCCATCACTAGAGATCAGCGGTGACATCACTGAGAATACATCCTATCCATCACTAGAGATCAGCGGTGACATCACTGAGAATACATCCTATCCATCACTAGAGATCAGCGGTGACATCACTGAGAATACAACCTATCCATCACTACAGATCAGCGGTGACATCACTGAGAATACAGCCTATCCATCACTAGAGATCAGCGGTGACATCACTGAGAATACAGCCTATCCATCACTAGAGATCAGCGGTGACATCACTGAGAATACATCCTATCCATCACTAGAGATCAGCGGTGACATCACTGAGAATACAACCTATCCATCACTACAGATCAGCGGTGACATCACTGAGAATACAGCCTATCCATCACTAGAGATCAGCGGTGACATCACTGAGAATACAGCCTATCCATCACTAGAGATCAGCGGTGACATCACTGAGAATACAGCCTATCCATCACTACAGATCAGCGGTGACATCACTGAGAATACAGCCTATCCATCACTAGAGATCAGCGGTGACATCACTGAGAATACAGTCTATCCATCACTAGAGATCAACGGTGACATCACTGAGAATACAGCCTATCCATCACTAGAGATCAGCGGTGACATCACTGAGAATACAGCCTATCCATCACTAGAGACCAGCGGTGACATCACTGAGAATACAGCCTATCCAACACTAGAGATCAGCGGTGACATCACTGAGAATACAGCCTATCCATCACTAGAGATCAGCAGTGATATCACTGAGAATACATCCTATCCATCACTAGAGATCAGCGGTGACATCACTGAGAATACAGCCTATCCATCACTAGAGATCAGCGGTGACATCACTGAGAATACAGCCTATCCATCACTAGAGATCAGCGGTGACATCACTGAGAATACAGCCTATCCATCACTAGAGATCAGCAGTGACATCACTGAGAATACAGCCTATCCATCACTAGAGATCAGCAGTGACATCACTGAGAATACAGCCTATCCATCACTAGAGATCAGCGGTGACATCACTAGAGATCAGCGGTGACATCACTGAGACTACAGCCTATCCATCACTAGAGATCAGCAGTGACATCACTGAGAATACAGCCTATCCATCACTGGAGATCAGCAGTGACAACACTGAGAATACAGCCTATCCATCACCAGAGATCAGCGGTGACATCACTGAGAATACATCCTATCCATCACTAGAGATCAGCAGTGACATCACTGAGAATACAGCCTATCCATCACCAGAGATCAGCGGTGACATCACTGAGAATACATCCTATCCATCACCAGAGATCAGCGGTGACATCACTGAGAATACATCCTATCCATCACTAGAGATCAGCGGTGACATCACTGAGAATACATCCTATCCATCACTAGAGATCAGCGGTGACATCACTGAGAATACAGCCTATCCATCACTAGAGATCAGCGGTGACATCACTGAGAATAGTTAAGACTAGATAGAATACAAGATGTATGAGTAGAGGCGGCGCCCCCTATAGATGGATTTCCTGCTGCTCCTGGAAGTTATGGTACTTAAATGATTTGGAATGAGCTGGTAATATAGGACGGTGATATATGGCGGTCGTATATAGCAGTTATATATAGCGGTTGTATAAAGCAGTGATCTATGGCGGTTGTATATAGCAGTGATCTATGGCTGTTGTATATAGCAGTGATCTATGGCTGTTGTACATTGCGGTGATATATAGCGGTTGTATATTGTGGTGATATAAAGCGGTTGTATGTTGGGTGATATATAGCGGTTGTATATAGCAGTGATCTATGGCGGTTGTATATTGCGGTGATATATAGCGGTTGTATATTGTGGTGATATATAGTGGTAGTATGTTGGGTGATATATAGCAGTTGTATATTGCGGTGATATATGGCGGTTGTACATTGCGGTGATATATAGCGGTTGTATATTGTGGTGATATATAGCGGTTGTATGTTGGGTGATATATAGCGGTTATATATAGCAGTGATCTATGGCGGTTGTATATAGCAGTGATCTATGGCGGTTGTATATTGCGGTGATATATAGCGGTTGTATGTTGGGTGATATATAGCGGTTGTATATTGCGGTGATATATAGCGGTTGTATGTTGGGTGATATATAGTGGTTGTATGTTGGGTGATATATAGCGGTTGTATATTGCGGTGATATATGGCGGTTGTACATTGCGGTGATATATAGCGGTTGTATATTGTGGTGATATATAGCGGTTGTATGTTGGGTGATATATAGCGGTTATATATAGCAGTGATCTATGGCGGTTGTATATAGCAGTGATCTATGGCGGTTGTATATAGCAGTGATCTATGGCGGTTGTATATTGCGGTGATATATAGCGGTTGTATGTTGGGTGATATATAGGGGTTGTATATTGCGGTGATATATGGCGGGCTCTCTCTGACCTCCTGGTTTGATCTCACAGATCTGGTAGGTGACAGGATGTAGGTCGTGTAGATTTCATGCGGAGGGTCCGGCTGTCAGGTGGGGCTCATAACTCTCCGGCCCGGAGACACTGATCTATGGCTGCAATGTCTTCTGGGAGATTGATGAGGCCGCCACATGTACAGCACTGAGAACATTGTGCCGCTCCGGCATGTTTCCCATAGGTTTACATCATTCTGCTGATCGTCTCGGGATCTGCACGCAGCGCCACTGATCCCCTGAGATCCCCGGAAATCGTTTCCTAAAACGCTCTGTGCTGCTGGGAGACTCTGCTCGGAGCACATGGAACAACCCAACACTTCTCACAGCTGAGGGTTTGTTACAATAGCATTCAGTGTTGACAATGCTCTATGACTGTGGTCTCCAAACTGTGGCCCTCCAGATGTCGCAAAACCACAACTCCCAGCATGCTCGGACAGCCCTTGGCTGTCCGGGCATGCTGGGAGTTGTAGTTTTGGGACATCTGGAGCTGTACAGCTGAGCCTCACAGCCTGGACGTTACAATAAGTATCCGGCCCTTTAATCCTGATCCCTCAGACAGTGACGCATCCATTTTCCACCTGCTCTTGTTTTCTCGCCGTTGCGTTGGAACGTTCTAGCGCCGATCCATTACATGACACCTGACCCCCCTATTAAGAGCGCTCAGCTACAAAACACATCGATTTATCACCCCCCGGAGTCACAGGCAATAATCCTTCCAGAAGTAAATGGTCGCGCTCCCAGCGCTCTGGAGCAATGTTTCGGTGGCGTTGCTAGCAACAAAGGACTGAAGACGTGACAGGGGATTATACACCGCCATACAGGAAGATACCGCTACATGACAGGGGATTATACACCGCCATACAGGAAGATACCGCTACATGACGGGGGATTATACACCGCCATACAGGAAGATACCGGTACATGACGGGGGATTATACACCGCCATACAGGAAGATACCGCTACATGACAGGGGATTATACACCGCCATACAGGAAGATACCGGTACATGACGGGGGATTATACACCGCCATACAGGAAGATACCGCTACATGACGGGGGATTATACACCGCCATACAGGAAGATACCGCTACATGACGGGGGATTATACACCGCCATACAGGAAGATACCGCTACATGACGGGGGATTATACACCGCCATACAGGAAGATACCGCTACATGACGGGGGATTATACACCGCCATACAGGAAGATACCGCTACATGACAGGGGATTATACACCGCCATACAGGAAGATACCGCTACATGACAGGGGATTATACACCGCCATACAGGAAGATACCGCTACATGACAGGGGATTATACACCGCCATACAGGAAGATACCACTACATGACGGGGGATTATACACCGCCATACAGGAAGATACCGCTACATGGCGGGGGATTATACACTGCCATACAGGAAGATACCGCTACATGACGGGGGATTATACACCGCCATACAGGAAGATACCACTACATGACGGGGGATTATACACTGCCATACAGGAAGATACCGCTACATGACGGGGGATTATACACAGCCATACAGGAAGATACCACTACATGACGGGGGATTATACACCGCCATACAGGAAGATACCGCTACATGACGGGGGATTATACACCATACAGGAAGATACCGCTACATGACAGGGGATTATACACCGCCATACAGGAAGATACCGCTACATGACGGGGGATTATACACCGCCATACAGGAAGATACCGGTACATGACAGGGGATTATACACCGCCATACAGGAAGATACCACTACATGACGGGGGATTATACACCATACAGGAAGATACCGCTACATGACGGGGGATTATACACCGCCATACAGGAAGATACCGCTACATGACAGGGGATTATACACCGCCATACAGTAAGATACCGCTACATGACAGGGGATTATACACCGCCATACAGGAAGATACCGCTACATGACGGGGGATTATACACCGCCATACAGGAAGATACCGCTACATGACGGGGGATTATACACCGCCATACAGGAAGATACCGCTACATGACGGGGGATTATACACCGCCATACAGGAAGATACCGCTACATGACAGGGGATTATACACCGCCATACAGGAAGATATCGCTACATGACAGGGGATTATACACCGCCATACAGGAAGATACCACTACATGACGGGGGATTATACACCGCCATACAGGAAGATACCGCTACATGACAGGGGATTATACACCGCCATACAGGAAGATACCGCTACATGACGGGGGATTATACACCGCCATACAGGAAGATACCGCTACATGACGGGGGATTATACACCGCCATACAGGAAGATACCGCTACATGACGGGGGATTATACACCGCCATACAGGAAGATACCACTACATGACGGGGGATTATACACTGCCATACAGGAAGATACCGCTACATGACGGGGGATTATACACAGCCATACAGGAAGATACCACTACATGACGGGGGATTATACACCGCCATACAGGAAGATACCGCTACATGACGGGGGATTATACACCATACAGGAAGATACCGCTACATGACAGGGGATTATACACCGCCATACAGGAAGATACCGCTACATGACGGGGGATTATACACCGCCATACAGGAAGATACCACTACATGACGGGGGATTATACACCATACAGGAAGATACCGCTACATGACGGGGGATTATACACCATACAGGAAGATACCGCTACATGACGGGGGATTATACACCGCCATACAGGAAGATACCGCTACATGACTGGGGATAGGAAGAAAGTCTCTGCACTAGATCAGTAGCTAGAACCATCCAGATAATGCAAAACTACAACTCCCAGCATGCCCGGACAACTAACGGCTTTGTACAGGAGCCCCATAGCTTTATCCTAGGAACTAATTGGGCATCTGGCCAGGCCTAGGACAACGTGAAACTGTGGAATCCAAAGCAGTGTTTCCCAACCAGTGTTCCTCCAGCTGTTGCAAAACTACAACTCCCAGCATGCCTGGACAGCCAATGGCTTTGTACAGAAGCCCCATAGCTTTACCAGAAGACCTAATTGGGCTTCCAGCCAGGCCTAGGACAAAGTCAAACGGTGAAATCCAAATCAGTCTTTTCCAAGCAGTGTGCCTCCAGCTGTTGCAAAACTACAACTTCCAGCATGCCCGGACAGCCGTTGGCTGTCCGGGCATGCTTGGAGTTGTAGTTTTGCAACAGCTGGAGGCACAATGCTTGGAGACCACTGATCTAGATGACTGGGATCCTCTGCAGAATCTATAGGTCTACCCATCTTTATGGTTATGCATGCGCCGGTCCCCGCACCACTGCGCCAGCACTTCTGCTCTAGAGCGCTGTTTATCACAGATGTTTCGTCTCTGGCGTCTGTTCTGGGTCACACAATGTTTTCATTCTTCATTCATCCCTACGGATTAGACTTTGCCAGAGCGAGCGGCTGTTTATTGCTATCACTGCATGTAAAACAGACGGGCAGAGTCCGGGACATAGCAGGAGGGTCCGGGACGTGGAGGGCAGAGTCCGGGACATAGCAGGAGGGTCCGGGACGTGTCGGGCAGAGTCCGGGACATAGCCGGAGGGTCCGGGACGTGTCGGGCAGAGTCCGGGACATAGCAGGAGGGTCCGGGACGTGTCGGGCAGAGTCCGGGACATAGCAGGAGGGTCCGGGACGTGTCGGGCAGAGTCCGGGACATAGCAGGAGGGTCCGGGACGTGTCGGGCAGAGTCCAGGACATAGCAGGAGGGTCCGGGACGTGTCGGGCAGAGTCCAGCACGCGTCGGGCAGAGTCCAGCACGCGTCGGGCAGAGTCCAGTACCCAGTACGCGTCGGGCAGAGTCCAGTACGCGTCGGGCAGAGTCCAGTACGCGTCGGGCAGAGTCCAGTACGCGTCGGGCAGAGTCCAGTACGCGTCGGGCAGAGTCCAGTACGCGTCGGGCAGAGTCCAGTACGCGTCGGGCAGAGTCCAGTACGCGTCGGGCAGAGTCCAGTACGCGTCGGGCAGAGTCCAGTACGCGTCGGGCGGAGTCCAGTACGCGTCGGGCAGAGTCCAGTACGCGTCGGGCAGAGTCCAGTACGTGTCGGGCAGAGTCCAGTACGCGTCGGGCAGAGTCCAGTACGTGTCGGGCAGAGTCATTCCTTGACAGTGTCATATAGTGCTGGACAGGAAAGAGAAACAAGCTGGCCACTATCGTATATGCACAAGTATAATAAAAAGTCAATTAAATTGTATTGATACATTAGAGACACAAACATATACTATAGTATTTTCTTCTCTTTTTCCTGTACATTGTTACAATTTGACAATTTGTTGCACCCCATCTTTATTGATATTTGTGATGCTGCTTTTATTTTGGTTTCTAATATTAGAACCGGACCTCATAGGGCATGATGGGACCTCTGGGGGGCACAGACCTGCAGAACAGTCACAGAGATGGCAGACATCACCCCGAGACAGACAGGAGGAGATTCGGGGCGACAGGTGTCAACGCCAACAAGGATAAGCCGAAACATCAGACAGTGGTCCAGCGGGGCCACCACAACTAATCCAATGGGAGAACAAAGGAAGAGGAAGCCAGGGGGAAGAATAGAGGGAGGAAAAGATGAAAGAGCGAGGAAGAGAAAACAAGGATAGAAGAAGGAAGGAATAATGGAGAAAAAGAGGAAGGAAAGGATAGATAGGAGGAGGGGACGAAAGAAGATGAAAGTAAGGGATGAAAAAAGGAAGAAGAGCGGAGAAAAGGAAGGAAATAAGGAGGAAGGAAATGATGGAAGGAAAGTGGAAGCAAGAAGACTAGAGGAGAGGAAACAAGATAGAGAAGAATGAAAAAGGGAGGAAGGGAAAACAAGAATAGAAAGGAGGGGAAGATAACAGAAGAGAAGGAGAAGGGCTGAATGGAGGGAGGAAGAGAAGTGTCATGGAGCCCTTATTCCTCTCCAGCATTGGTCATTGAGGGTCCTGGCACCAAACCTGCACATACGGCTCTTCATGTTGGTGCCATATTCTTAGTTCAGACCCTCCACAAACCAGGATGTTAGTGGGTCCACAAATGAGGATGTCATTGGGTCCACGAGGCTAAATGTTATTGGGTCCACCAGGCTGGATATTATTGGGTCCAGTAGGCTGGATGTTATTGGGTCCAGTAGGCTGGAGGTTATTGGGTCCAGTAGGCTGGAGGTCATTGGGTCCACCAGGCTGGAGGTCATTGGGTCCACCAGGCTGGATGTCATTGGGTCCACCAGGCTGGATGTCATTGGGTCCACCAGGCTGGATGTCATTGGGTCCACCAGGCTGGATGTCATTGGGTCCACCAGGCTGGATGTCATTGGGTCCACCAGGCTGGATGTCATTGGGTCCACCAGGCTGGATGTCATTGGGTCCACCAGGCTGGATGTCATTGGGTCCACCAGGCTGGATGTCATTGGGTCCACCAGGCTGGATGTCATTGGGTCCACCAGGCTGGATGTCATTGGGTCCACCAGGCTGGATGTCATTGGGTCCACCAGGCTGGATGTCATTGGGTCCACCAGGCTGGATGTCATTGGGTCCACCAGGCTGGATGTCATTGGGTCCACCAGGCTGGATGTCATTGGGTCCACCAGGCTGGATGTCATTGGGTCCACCAGACTGGATGTTATTGGGTCCACCCGGCTGGATGTTATTGGGTCCACTAGGCTGGATGTTATTGGGTCCACCAGGCTGGATGTCATTGGGTCCACCAGGCTGGATGTCATTGGGTCCACCAGGCTGGATGTCATTGGGTCCACCAGGCTGGATGTCATTGGGTCCACCAGGCTGGATGTTATTGGGTCCACCCGGCTGGATGTCATTGGGTCCACCAGACTGGATGTTATTGGGTCCACCCGGCTGGATGTTATTGGGTCCACCAGACTGGATGTTATTGGGTCCACTAGGCTGGATGTTATTGGGTCCACCCGGCTGGATGTCATTGGGTCCACCAGACTGGATGTTATTGGGTCCACCCGGCTGGATGTTATTGGATCCACTAGACTTGATGTTAACGGGTCCAGTAGACCTAGCTGTTATTTAGCCCAGTAACCTGGATGTTATTAAGCCCAGTAGCCGGTTCTACTGACAGATCCTGATAAGAATCCACTGACCCAGAAACACTGCAGCTCAACCAGAACATTTTTCTTGGAACGACAGAAACAGAAAAACAAATAAGACAAAAAAGACAAAGAAGATAAAGTAGAAGCAGAGAAATTCATTAATAGTGAAAACAATCTATGAATTTATATAATTTGTGGAGATTGCACAAGTCCCAGCACATATCCCTGCGGCAGGGTCATCACGTGAGGAGTGTCCATGAGGGTCCACACCTCCGAAGGACAGGGCAGCCGCTCTACCACAGGATCTACAGAGAGGAGGTGATCATGTGACCCAGGAGATCCCGATCCCTTCCCAGTGATTGCTCCGACAACCAAAAAAAAACCAAGAAGCCAAGACACATCAACCTAACCAGAACCAGACCGCAAAGAGAGATACACAACATGTCAGCCATCACCTCACATCTCCTCCCCCCCCCCCCCCCGGGAGGACCGTGCCAAGAGCCAAATCAACGCCAAATCAACGCCAACTCAAGAAGCGCAGCGTCATAAGATTCATACAATCAATCTGCAGAGGACAGGCAGGGGGCGCTGCAGGACATCAGGGAGGAGGCAATGGACCAAAAGGGAACTTCAACATCTTCCATGGTGTTCTACAGGAGGGAGATGTAGTCATGTGACATCTTCTATGGTGTTCTACAGGAGGGAGATGTAGTCATGTGACATCTTCTATGGTGTTCTACAGGAGGGAGATGTAGTCATGTGACATCTTCTATGGTGTTCTACAGGAGGGAGATGTAGTCATGTGACATCTTCTATGGTGTTCTACAGGAGGGAGATGTAGTCATGAGACATCTTCTATGGTGTTCTACAGGAGGGAGATGTAGTCATGTGACATCTTCTATGGTGTTCTACAGGAGGGAGATGTAGTCATGTGACATCTTCTATGGTGTTCTACAGGAGGGAGATGTAATCATGTGACATCTTCTATGGTGTTCTACAGGAGGGAGATGTAGTCATGTGACATCTTCTATGGTGTTCTACAGGAGGGAGATGTAGTCATGTGACATCTTCTATGGTGTTCTACAGGAGGGAGATGTAGTCATGTGACATCTTCTATGGTGTTCTACAGGAGGGAGATGTAGTCATGTGACATCTTCTATGGTGTTCTACAGGAGGGAGATGTAGTCATGTGACATCTTCTATGGTGTTCTACAGGAGGGAGATGTAATCATGTGACATCTTCTATGGAGTTCTACAGGAGGGAGATGTAGTCATGTGACATCTTCTATGGTGTTCTACAGGAGGGAGATGTAATCATGTGACATCTATGGTGTTCTACAGGAGGGAGATGTAGTCATGTGACATCTTCTATGGTGTTCTACAGGAGGGAGATGTAATCATGTGACATCTATGGTGTTCTACAGGAGGGAGATGTAGTCATGTGACATCTTCTATGGTGTTCTACAGGAGGGAGATGTAGTCATGTGACATCTTCTATGGCGTTCTACAGGAGGGAGATGTAGTCATGTGACATCTTCTATGGTGTTCTACAGGAGGGAGATGTAGTCATGTGACATCTTCTATGGTGTTCTACAGGAGGGAGATGTAGTCATGTGACATCTTCTATGGTGTTCTACAGGAGGGAGATGTAGTCATGTGACATCTTCTATGGTGTTCTACAGGAGGGAGATGTAGTCATGTGACATCTTCTATGGTGTTCTACAGGAGGGAGATGTAGTCATGTGACATCCATGGTGTTCTACAGGAGGGAGATGTAATCATGTGACATCTATGGTGTTCTACAGGAGGGAGATGTAGTCATGTGACATCTTCTATGGTGTTCTACAGGAGGGAGATGTAATCATGTGACATCTATGGTGTTCTACAGGAGGGAGATGTAATCATGTGACATCTTCTATGGTGTTCTACAGGAGGGAGATGTAGTCATGTGACATCCATGGTGTTCTACAGGAGGGAGATGTAATCATGTGACATCTATGGTGTTCTACAGGAGGGAGATGTAGTCATGTGACATCTTCTATGGTGTTCTACAGGAGGGAGATGTAATCATGTGACATCTTCTATGGTGTTCTACAGGAGGGAGATGTAGTCATGTGACATCTTCTATGGTGTTCTACAGGAGGGAGATGTAGTCATGTGACATCTTCCATGGTGTTCTACAGGAGGGAGATGTAGTCATGTGACATCTTCTATGGTGTTCTACAGGAGGGAGATGTAGTCATGTGACATCTAGGTGTTCTCCTGTAGGGTTATGCAGTCATGGAGTTTGCCCAGGTGATCTCATTAGGCGACTTGCAGTGATAAGACTCCACCCACTCTCTGTCTCTGCAGAGTGCCAGAGGAATCATGGGAGATGTAGGCAGCATTAGAGAATCGTTTATTTTCTGAAATACTAATCAAGATGGCTGATAACTCGTGCCTGCCACATCAGCTAAAACAAGTAAGCATAAGGCATACACAAGAACCTCTACGTTATTTTCTAGAGTAGTCTATGCTGCACTATAGAGGTAGATAAAAAGAATTTCCCAGAGTACTTCTTTAACTTAGTATACAGTGGGGATCAAAAGTTTGCGCACCCCAGGTAAACATTTGTCTTTTTGTGCATAAAGAAGCCAAGGAAAGATGGAAAACTCTCCAAAAGGCAACAAATTACAGATTAGACATTCTTATAATATGTCACCAAAAGTTACATTTTATTTCCATCATTTACACTTTTATAATAACAGAAAACAAAAAAATGGCGTCTGCAAAAGTTTATGCACCCTGCAGAGTTAATATCTTGTACTGCCCCTTTGGCAAATATCACAGCTTGTAAACACTTTTTGTAGCAGCCGAGAGTCTTCCAGTTCTTGTTTGAGGTATCTTTGCCCATTCTTCCTTACAAAAGTCTTCCAGTTCTTTGAGATTTCTGGGCTGTCTGTCACGCACTGATCTTTTAACGTCTATCCATAGATTTTCAAATATGTTGAGGTCAGGAGATTGTGAAGGTCATGGCAAACCCTTCAGTTTACGCCTCTTGATGTAATCCCCCGTGGATTTTGAGGTGTGTTTAGGATCATTATCCATTTGAAGAAGCTATCCTCTCTTTAACTTCAGCTTTTTCACAGATGGCATCAAGTTAGCATCCAAAATTTGCTGAAATTTTATTGAATCCATTTTTTCTTCTACTCGTGAGATGTTCCCTGTGCCACTGGTTGCAATACAACCCCAAAGCATGATTGATCCACCCCCATGCTTAACAGTTGGACAGAGGTTCTTTTCATTAAATTCTGTTCCCCTTCTTCTCCAAACATACCTTTGCTCATTCCAGCCAAAAAGTTTAATTTTAACCTCATCGGTTCACAGAACTTGTTTCCAAAATGCATCAGGTTTGTCTATATGTTCATTTGCAAAGTTCAAACGCTGATTTTTGTGGTGAGGACGTAGAAGAGGTTTTCTTCTGAGGACTCTTCCATGAAGACCATATTTGTACAAGTATCTCTTTATAGTGGAATAGTGTACCACAACTCCAGTGTCTGCCAGATCTTTCTGGAGGGATTGTGCAGTCAAACATGGGTTTTGAATTGTTTTTCTCACAATCCTGCGAGCTGTTCTGTATGATATTTTTCTTGGTCTTCCAGATCTTGCTTTAACTTCCACTGTTCCTGATGACTGTCATTTCTTAATTACATTCTGAACAGAGGATATTGACATCGGAAAACATTTTGCTACCTTCTTATAGTCTTCTCCAGCTTTGTGAGCGTCAACTATTTTCAGTTTCAGATTTCTAGACAACTGCTTAGAAGAACCCGTGGTGCTGATTGTTGGTGCAAGGTCAGATGAGTCTGGGCATTTAAAACCTTTGAGATTGACATGACCTGGTCTTCCCAGATGATGATTGAGAACAATCCATGACACTGACAGGTCTCAGCTTTGCAAAGGGGGCAGTGCATGCTATTAATTCTGCAGGGTGCCCAATCTTTTGCAGACGCCATTTTTTTGTTTTCTGTTATTATGAAAGTGTAAATGATGGAAAGAAAATGTAACTTTTGTTGACATATTATAAGAATGTCTAATCTGTAATTTGATGCCTTTAGGAGATTTTTCCATCTTTCCTTGGCTTCTTTATGTACATTAATACAAATTATTACCTGGGGTGCCCAAACTTTTGATCCCCGCCGTATGGATGAAAGCTGAAAAAGGCTGAAAAATCCTTGAGTGGCGCCGATCCTTATTGTAATCCGGTCTCCTGGAGCCTCAGGCATGTTGTCCATGCCAGGGACGTCAATCACGATGAAGCCTGTTTATGATTGATTAGCGGTAAGAGCCCAATAAACAGAAGGTCGCGCTCCGGAAATCACATTGTTTATGTATCCTAAGGCCAGTCCGCTCGCTGCGCGGATGACATAAGGATGATGGGGCCGAATCTCACACAGGAATGCTGTAAGAGAAACACTGGGCTATTGTATGTATAAACTGACAGAGATCGACAACACAACCGCGCCAAATTTAACATTTGGCAAATAATTCTTCTTATTAATGAAAAAAAATGGTGGCTGTCATATCGCCCATCAGCCCTACATTACCTCACCGGGGGGACAAGCCAAAAATGTTTCCTTCACCGAAACAACGTACAGGAGGAATCTATCAGAGACAAGACGGGCGAGGTCATGTGATCAGACAAAGCCTAATGGTGACCTAGGTGCTGAAGGTGTCGCAGTCTATGAGAGATACTCCAGATCTGTACTCACTATTCTGCTGGTGAGGTCACTGTGTACAAACATTACATTACTTATCCTGTACTGATCCTGAGTTATATCCTGTATTATACCCCAGAGCTGTACTCACTATTCTGCTGGTGAGGTCACGGTGTACATACATTACATTACTTATCCTGTACTGATCCTGAGTTATATCCTGTATTATACTCCAGAGCTGTACTCACTATTCTGCTGGTGAGGTCACTGTGTACATACATTACTTATCCTGTACTGATCCTGAGTTATATCCTGTATTATACTCCAGAGCTGTACTCACTATTCTGCTGGTGAGGTCACGGTGTACATACATTACATTACTGATCCTGTACTGATCCTGAGTTATATCCTGTATTATACTCCAGAGCTGTACTCACTATTCTGCTGGTGAGGTCACTGTGTACATACATTACTTATCCTGTACTGATCCTGAGTTATATCCTGTATTATACTCCAGAGCTGTACTCACTATTCTGCTGGTGAGATCATTGTGTACATACATTACATTACTTATCCTGTACTGATCCCGAGTTATATCCTGTATTATACTCCAGAGCTGTACTCACTATTCTGCTGGTGAGGTCACTGTATACATACATTACATTACTTATCCTGTACTGATCCTGAGTTATATCCTGTATTATACTCCAGAGCTGTACTCACTATTCTGCTGGTGAGGTCACTGTATACATACATTACTTATCCTGTACTGATCCTGAGTTATATCCTGTATTATACTCCAGAGCTGTACTCACTATTCTGCTGGTGAGGTCACTGTGTACATACATCACATTACTTATCCTGTACTGATCCTGAGTTATATCCTGTATTATACTCCAGAGCTGTACTCACTATTCTGCTGGTGAGGTCACTGTATACATACATTACTTATCCTGTACTGATCCTGAGTTATATCCTGTATTATACTCCAGAGCTGTACTCACTATTCTGCTGGTGAGGTCACTGTGTACATACATTACATTACTTATCCTCTACTGATCCTGAGTTATGTCCTGTATTGTACTCCAGAGCTGTACTCACTATTCTGCTGGTGGGGTCACTGTGTACATACATTACATTACTTATCCTGTACTCATCCTGAGTTATATCCTGTATTATACTCCAGAGCTGCACTCACTATTCTGCTGGTGAGATCACTGTGCACATACATTACATTACTTATCCTGTACTGATCCTGAGTTATATCCTGTATTATACTCCAGAGCTGTACTCACTATTCTGCTGGTGAGGTCACTGTGTACATACATCACATTACTTATCCTGTACTGATCCTGAGTTATATCCTGTATTGTACTCCAGAGCTGTACTCACTATTCTGCTGGTGGGGTCACTGTGTACATACATTACATTACTTATCCTGTACTCATCCTGAGTTATATCCTGTATTATACTCCAGAGCTGTACTCACTATTCTGCCGTTATATCAAGTCTTCTCCTCCACTCATCTCCGGAGCTGCACTCACAAATCTTAAGGCTGTCCGGTAATGCTGGGAATTGCAGTTTTGTAACAGCTGGAGACACGTTGTTTGGAATGTTTCACAGTATGTTCACATGTACTATATAAATGCTGCAGATTTTCTGCTGCTAAAATGATGTTGCAAAAATGTAAAGTGGAAACCCCATACACTGGCGGCTGCTGTGCAGATCATGGCGAGCGCAGCCAGCGCGGAAATCAGATCGCATCATCTGGGCCGTATCTTCACATTCAGCTCGTAATATGGAGCAAGAAAAATATTTCAGACTTGAAATGAGATAAAATAGAGAAGATAAAACTAATTGGGGTTATTGTGGATAAATCGCGCTGAACGGGCGCCCAGGAATCAGACACAGCTGCGCAGTTATGTAAAGTCCCCTGGGACCCGGGGTCAGAAGATGGGGATTAGTAGGTTAGGAAAGCTTCATAAAAAAAAACTCAGAAGGGGCTTAGGACCCTCCGGACCAGCGGGGGGCGCTTTACTGGCATGGACTGAAGGATGGATGGAGAACCCCAAGTGCCACCCACCTTAGGGAAAGACAATGACGGCACCATGGCGGCCACTCTTATAGGAAGAATCTATATAGAGGTCATGTGACCTGCACCTTATAGGTAGAATCTATATAGATGTCATGTGACCTGCACCTTATAGGAAGAATCTATATAGAGGTCATGTGACCTGCACCTTATAGGTAGAATATATATAGATGTCATGTGACCTGCACCTTATAGGTAGAATCTATATAGAGGTCATGTGACCTGCACCTTTTAGGTAGAATCTATATAGAGGTCATGTGACCTGCACCTTATAGGAAGAAACTATATAGATATCATGTGACCTGCACCTTATAGGAAGAATCTATATAGATGTCATGTGACCTGCACCTTATAGGAAGAATCTATATAGATGTCATGTGACCTGCACCTTTTAGGTAGAATCTATATAGATGTCATGTGACCTGCACCTTATAGGTAGAATCTATATAGAGGTCATGTGACCTGCACCTTATAGGTAGAATCTATATAGAGGTCATATGACCTGCACCTTATAGGTAGAATCTATATAGAGGTCATGTGACCTGCACCTTATAGGTAGAATCTATATAGAGGTCATGTGACCTGCACCTTATAGGTAGAATCTATATAGATGTCATGTGACCTGCACCTTATAGGTAGAATCTATACAGATGTCATGTGACCTGCACCTTATAGGTAGAATCTATATAGATGTCATGTGACCTGCACCTTATAGGTAGAATCTATACAGATGTCATGTGACCTGCACCTTATAGGTAGAATCTATACAGATGTCATGTGACCTGCACCTTATATGTAGAATCTATATAGAGGTCATGTGACCTGCACCTTATAGGAAGAATCTATATAGAGGTCAGGTGACCTGCACCTTATAGGTAGAATCTATATAGAGGTCATGTGACCTGCACCTTATAGGAAGAATCTATATAGAGGTCAGGTGACCTGCACCTTATAGGTAGAATCTATATAGAGGTCATGTGACCTGCACCTTATAGGAAGAATCTATATAGGTCAGGTGACCTGCACCTTATAGGTAGAATCTATATAGAGGTCATGTGACCTGCACCTTATAGGAAGAATCTATATAGATGTCATGTGACCTGCACCTTATAGGTAGAATCTATATAGAGGTCATGTGACCTGCACCTTATAGGTAGAATCTATATAGATGTCATGTGACCTGCACCTTATAGGTAGAATCTATATAGAGGTCAGGTGACCTGCACCTTATAGGTAGAATCTATACAGATGTCATGTGACCTGCACCTTATATGTAGGCTATATATGAATATAAATGTTCAGGAATGACATTATGGCCTTTACTGGTTGATGAATGGAATTCCAGCCGTGTGACCTCCGCTCCTCGCGCCAAATCCTTCATATCAGTAAATATGGGGGCGAGGACTCATTTCATGGTGTTTACATGATCTCACAGCCACTTATAGAGGATTAGGAGACATTAGTAATGCCGGACGCGCGGTCACAGAGGCGTTATCTCTCCAAAAATTCTGAGGAGATTTTTCCAAACGATCCGTGAACTCGTGCGGGGGAGAAGACAAAGCGAGAAGAAGAACCAATCAAATTCCAGGTTTATTTTTATTACAAAATATATAAATAATCTCCAGTGTCAGGACGGGTGACGGCTGCGGGGTCCGGGGCGTAACGGCAAACACCGGGGTCTCGTGGGGAACTAAGATTAGAATCATGTATTGTGTAATTTATCGAATCAGCCAAGAAACCGCCAAGAATTCTTAGTCACAGCGCGGTGGGTGCGTTACGGAGGTAACAACGTATCTAATAACGGCCAAGATGTCTCCAAAGATCCTTCACAATGTATCTAATGCCCAATATGTACCCAAATATTTGTCACAATGTATCTAATGCCCAATATGTACCCAAATATTTGTCACAATGTATCTAATGCCCAATATGTACCCAAATATTTGTCACAATGTATCTAATGCCAATATGTACCCAAATATTTGTTACAATGTGTCTAATGCCCAATATGTACCCAAATATTTGTCACAATGTATCTAATGCCCAATATGTACCCAAATATTTGTCACAATGTATCTAATGCCCAATATGTACCCAAATATTTGTCACTATGTATCTAATGCCCAATATGTACCCAAATATTTGTCACAATGTATCTAATGCCCAATATGTACCCAAATATTTGTTACAATGTGTCTAATGCCCAATATGTACCCAAATATTTGTCACAATGTATCTAATGCCCAATATGTACCCAAATATTTGTCACAATGTATCTAATAGCCAATATGTACCCAAATATTTCTCACAATGTATCTAATGCCCAATATGTACCCAAATATTTGTCACAATGTATCTAATGCCCAATATGTACCCAAATATTTGTTACAATGTGTCTAATGCCCAATATGTACCCAAATATTTGTCACAATGTATCTAATGCCCAATATGTACCCAAATATTTGTCACAATGTATCTAATGCCCAATATGTACCCAAATATTTGTCACAATGTATCTAATAGGGATCGACCGATTATCAGTATGGCCGATATTATCGGCCGATAATCACGATTTTGGGCATTAACGGTATCTGCAATTATCTTGCAGATAAGCCGATAATGCCCTCACCCCCCCGACCCGCCGCACCGCACCCACGACCCACCGCACTGCGTCGCACCCCCCACCGTGATGCTGGGCGGTATACCGGTATGGATTTTTGCCCATACCGCTATACCGGTAAGGCCCCTCCCCCACCCTCCGAGTCAATAAAAAAATTTAACTTACCCGTAATGGGGGTGGTCCGGGCCATCCATAGTTCATGTAGTGTCCGGTCCGGGCTGTCCTTCTCCGGCGGTCATCTCCACTCCGGGGAGGCTCCGGCCTAGTACACTGCATAGACGCCGCTACGCCGTGACGTCAGGTGCGTCGCTGCGCACGGGCGTCACTGCGCAGCGGCGTCTATGCAGCGTACTAGGCCGGAGCCCGCCCGGAGTGGAGAAGATGACCCCCGGAGAAGAAGGACAGCCCGGACCGGTTCACTCTCCACCCGGAACGCCCCCGGACACTACATGAGCGATGGATGGATGGCCCGGACCACACTGACAGGCAGGGGGAGAGAAGCGGGTGTCGGCGGCGGCCTATGGTCCCGCAAAAGCCACTGCAGATCATTGATTTAAAGCGCCCGCTTTAAATCAATGCTCTGCAGCGGTGTCGCAGGGGGTTAAATAGCCGATAACTTATACCGGAATATCGGTATAAGTTATCGGCTATCGGCCCCTAACCTGCACCGATTATCGGTATCGGCCCTAAAAAACCAATATCGGTCGATCCCTAGTATCTAATGCCCAATATGTACCCAAATATTTGTCACAATGTATCTGGATCTCACCTGCAGGTTGATTTCGGCCTCATGGAAGGTCAGACATGCGCAGTAGTGACGGTCCGAGTCGATATCCGTCAACACCACAACGAAGAACGTAGGTTGTTTTCGCTCTCGAGAAAGCTGCCATCCCCCCGGCTGACAAAACTGCGGAGAAAAGAAAGATGTCAAGACATAGACCCGCAGGAGGGCTGCTGCAATGTGTCAGCGACTTTAGTAAACATTACTATAAAACACAAGAATTATATGTACACCGACCACTGCAGGACACAAGGAAGACCCCCTGCTGAAAACACACACAGTGAAACCCGCCGGGAACTGTCTCAGAATTATAGTACATACTGGTAAAACAAATGTAAAAAGATGATGAATGCAGAGTTTTTGTGTTCGTCGTGAGGGGACACCCAGCATTACAATTGGCACAACTGACCCCAAAACATCGTCATCAAGACCCGTAATACCGTCCTGAAGGGAAGAAATGAGAATTACTAAGAGTCGCTGAAAGGCCAGCAAACAGCTGCTCTGAAATACTCTGTACTGCTGTGGACCCTGTTATCCTCATCCTGTGACCTCTCATTAGACCAGCAAAATCCTCTCCTTAAAGGGGTACTCCAGTGAAAAAAAAATGTTTTCATACCAACTGGCTCCAGAAAGTTAAACAGATTTATAAATTACTTCCATTAAAAAATCTTAATCCTTCCAGTACTTATCAGCTGCTGAAGTTGTGTTGTTCTTTTCAGTCTGACCACAGTGCTCTCTGCTGACACCTCTGTCCATGTCAGGAACTGTTCAGAATAGGAGCAAATCCCCATAGCAAACCACTCCTGCTCCGGACAGTTCCTGAGACAAAAAGAGGTGTCAGCAGAGAGCACTGTGTTCAGACTGGAAAGAACTACACAACTTCAGCAGCTGATAAGTACTGGAAGGATAAAGATTTTTTTTATAGAAGTAATTTAGGAGTCTGTTTAACTTTCTGGAGCCAGTTGGTATGACAAAAACAGTTTTTCACCGGAGTACCCCTTTAAATACTCTGTGCCACTGTCTGACCCAGACCTCTCAACACCAGGAGTCTATGACCTACCAAAAAGATCATCGCAGTGGACGATGGTTGACACCCAGCTTTCCCAGACAAAATGTAAGAAATTTGTAAATGAGTGTGTATTTTACAAAGGGATTGGGGAGGGGATGTTGAAAGGGGTGGGGGAAACGCTTTAATCTTAATTTTTTTTTCCAACCCCCAAAAAATGCGCCATGATGTGGGAAAGGAAATGTGATAATCCAATCCGCGCTTCATCTGAAAAAAAACCTTTGTAGATAAATTTGATGGGAATAAAGGTCATTTCTGGCTATTACACACTTATCGCCGACATCATCGTTTATCGTAAATTGTTGCAATTACTAAAGATATCCCAGCGCAGACACTGAGTGGAGATCATTACACAGGAATCTAATTTCCAGGGTTGTTCTAGACCAGTGTTTCCCAACCAGGGTGCCTCCAGCTGTTGCAAAATTAAAACTGCCAGCAGAAACTGCAACAGCAAGGAAAGGGTTACACTAAGCACTGAAATGCTGCTTTTTGACAAGTTAAGGCAGTTTTTTCCAACCAAAACGCCTCCAGCTGTTGCAAAACTACAACTCCCAGCATGCCCGGACAGCCAATGGCTGTCCGGGCATGCTGGGAGTTGTAGTTTTGCAACAGCTGGCGGCACACTGGTTGGGAAACACTGACCTACAAACATGGGTGACAATGTCGATACAGACAGAGATGATCTGCAGAGAATGAGGAAGATATCGAAAGGACAGGACACAAACCACAAGTTACCATTATTGTCATGCTGGGAGTTTTAGTTTTGCCACAGCTGGAGGCGTGTTGGTTGGAAATCACTGCCTTAGCTTGTCAAAATCAGCATTTCAGTGCTTAGTGTAACCTTTTCCTTGCTGTGGCAGTTTCTTCCATTTCTGCTCACACAGCACCTTTGGCTGCCCGGGCATGCTGGGAGTTGTAGTTTTGAAACAGCTGAAGGCACCGTGCTTTGGAAACACTATTCTATACTAATGTTCCCCAAACAGTGGAGCTTTAGCTGTTGCAAAAGGCTGTCAGGGCATGCTAGGACTTGTAGTAGTGCAATAGCTGGAAAGTCTAGGGCTGTCAGGGCATGCTGGGTGTTCTAGTCTTGCAACAGCTGGTGAGTCCGTGTGTGTGTAAGAGCATGCTGGGAAACTTCCTCCAATATCTCAGTTCCAGGGTGGTTTTTAGACCAGTGTTTTCCAACCAGGGTGTCTCCAGATGTTGCAAAACTACTACTCCCAGCAGGCAACAGCTGGAGGCACCCTGGTTGGAAACCACTGCCATAAAGTAAAATCTCTGCAGAAGACAAGGAGTGGCGATAGATCCGAGCGGAGATCAGCGGCGCACGTGTGATTGTTGGCCATCGCCGGAGCCAAACCTGCCCGCAGTGGAGTGTATTGTCTGGCACCGCAGCTCCATGAAAGGGTTACACGAAACGTGTTTATCTCAGGGTTGTTGGATCTTCCTACAACTCTTCATTTCCGAATTCCCCCCGGGGCTGCATCTCACAGCTGCCCAAAAAGATTTTATGATCCATACGAGAATCATTCACAGCAGCAACGAGGCCAACGAATTCCACTCAGAAATGAGAAAAATGAGGCACAAAGCGCCAAAACCTCATCCACCGTCCGGAGGAGAAGACGGGATCTCGCCAAGGTGACCTAGAAAACCCTCCGGCAACAAGTCACATAGAAAGGAACCCAGAGCCGGTGACTAATACTAAGTGACTACACCGTATAGCCCCCAACAACCACCCAGATCCTGAGCAACATCATACCCCAGAGCTGCACTCACTATTCTGCTGATGAGATCACTGTGTACATACATTACTTATCCTGTACTGATCCTGAGTTATATCCTGTATTATACCCCAGAGCTGTACTCACTATTCTGCTGATGAGATCACTGTGTACATACATTACTTATCCTGTACTGATCCTGAGTTATATCCTGTATTATACTCCAGAGCTGTACTCACTATTCTGCTGGTGAGGTCACTGTGTACATACATTACATTACTTATCCTGTACTGATCCTGAGTTATATCCTGTATTATACTCCAGAGCTGTACTCACTATTCTGCTGGTGAGGTCACTGTGTACATACATTACATTACTTATCCTGTACTGATCCTGAGTTATATACTGTATTATACTCCAGAGCTGTACTCACTATTCTGCTGGTGGGGTCACTGTGTACATACATTACATTACTTATCCTGTACTGATCCTGAGTTATATCCTGTATTATACTCCAGAGCTGTACTCACTATTCTGCTGGTGAGGTCACTGTGTACATACATTACATTACTTATCCTGTACTGATCCTGAGTTATATCCTGTATTATACTCCAGAGCTGTACTCACTATTCTGCTGGTGAGGTCACTGTGTACATACATTACATTACTTATCCTGTACTGATCCTGAGTTATATACTGTATTATACTCCAGAGCTGTACTCACTATTCTGCTGGTGGGGTCACTGTGTACATACATTACATTACTTATCCTGTACTGATCCTGAGTTATATCCTGTATTATACTCCAGAGCTGTACTCACTATTCTGCTGGTGGGGTCACTGTGTACATACATTACATATTCTCTACAGGATCACGTAGTTCCTTCGGCAGCCAGTAAGACGCGCTGCTGATATTTTTACGATTCTGTTTTTACTGTCGTTACTGAGACTATATTGTTGCCGATGCCAGGTCTGTAACCGTATGACACATTTTGGCAGTGATCAGCGTTGGGCATGTGCCGTTCCCGAGCTCCGTGCTCATTTTCACGTAACTGTAATCGTGCGCAGCGGAGAAGATGATGGGGAAAAAACCTACATAAAGTAATAGAGGGAGAAAAACGACTGCAGGATCAGACTACACAGGGTTTGTTTGTAGTCTGTAACCATGGAGACACATAGGCTTGTATAACATTTGGATACACTAAACAATAGAAGATTTTAATCATTATTTACAAAAACCAATAAAACAAAACAAGAAACGTGTTCTCCAGGTCAGACTAAATGTCTGACCTGGAGAACACGTTTCTTGTTTTGTTTTATTACTTTTTGTAAATAATAATGATGGCCCGTGTGACCCATTTAGACGTTCTGCACAGTCAGATCCTCAGGACGTTTATGGAGTAAATTCCTACAAATCTCAGACAATCAGAAAATAATCTGTCAGGATCAGCGCGAAGCTGCTGTGTCACATTCCGTGAAGGAATGATAATCCGCCAGCGCTCGTCTCCATAACCCAGTATTGTCTACAAGTCATCATTAGCCGTGAATTCATGGCAGAGGATCAGACACAGACATGGAGGCTGTCAGCAATAATGGAGGACGGAGGATGGATGGAGCCGAGCGGTGAGAACCTGAAGCTCGGCCCCGCGAGTTTACAGAGGAGACCAGGGGCCCAAAGAGACACAAAGCAGGACAGGAAATCTGGGGAGACCAGAGACAAAATCACAGACCCCACCGCTGCCACGAAGAGGAAGACCTGATAGGAGCCACCATGGAATGATCTGAATGGAACCACCATAGAATGATGTGAATAGAGCCACCATAAAATGATCTGAATGGAGCCACCATAGAATGATGTGAATAGAGCCACCATAGAATGATCTGAATGGAGCCACCAAAGAATGATCTGGTAGGAGCCACCAAAGAATGATCTGAATTAAGCCACCAAAGAATGATCTGAATGGAGCTACCATAGAATGATCTGAATGGAGCCACCATAGAATGATCTGAATGGAGCCCCCATAGAATGATCTGAATGGAGCCCCCATAGAATGATCTGAATGGAGCCCCCATAGAATGATCTGAATGGAGCCACCATAGAATGATCTGGATGGAGCCACCATAGAATGATCTGAATGGAGCCACCATAGAATGATCTGAATGGAGCCACCAAAGAATGATCTGAATGGAGCCACCAAAGAATGATCTGAATGGAGCCACCAAAGAATGATCTGGTAGGAGCCACCAAAGAATGATCTGGTAGGAGCCACCAAAGAATGATCTGAATTAAGCCACCAAAGAATGATCTGAGTGAAGCCACCATAGAATGATCTGAATGGAGCTACCATAGAATGATCTGAATGGAGCCACCATAGAAAGATCTGAGTGAAGCCACCATAGAATTATCTGAATGGAGCCCCCATAGAATGATCTGAATGGAGCCCCCATAGAATGATCTGAATGGAGCCCCCATAGAATGATCTGAATGGAGCCCCCATAGAATGATCTGGTAGGAGCCACCATAGAATGATCTGAATGGAGCCACCATAGAATGATTTGAATGGAGCCACCATAGAATGATCTGAATGGAGCCACCAGGACAAAGATCATAAAGGAGTCACGAGAAGGTAGATCTGATGGGAGCCATGAGACAAAAGATTATATAGGAGTCACCAGGCCGAAAATCCCATCGTAGCCTCTAGGATGAAGATCACATATGAATGAGCCACCAGGATGAAGAGGGTATAGGAGTTACTGCCTCTCACAGGGCAAAATAAGAAGAAGGTAACATCAGGAGGAGGGTTACTTCAACAGTGTACATCTATTGACCATACTGACAAGTAAGAATCTGTGGCGCCAAGCTCCGCCAGCAGGTGTCAGTAAAGGAGAGATAAGGGGCTGCCAGACAAGGTTGACATCATTAAAAGGGGTCCTAAACGAATAGGAGCAACTAGAAGAAAGATCTGAAGCCACTGAGATAAAGTTCTTAAAGGAACCACAAAGAGAAAGACCTGAGAGAAGCCGAAAGAAGTAAGATCATCTAGGAGCCACGAGGAGGATGATATGATCGAAGCCAAGAGAAGGAAGATATGATTGGAGGCACAAGGACGAAGATCGTACAGAAGTTACCAAAACCCTGACCTGACCCGTCCAATTTTTCCTCTCTCCCCCCATGGTCCCATAAAGGAACCAAATAATGAAATGTAATTATATATGAATGGTGGGTGTTGTGGAGCTCTTGTTATAACACTGCTGTCCCGTAATATGTTCTGACGGATATCAGCCGCTCCCCTGATAATCTCCATTTACATCACATAAGACTGATATCAGCCAACACTCTTATTTTGTATTAAAAAAAATAGCAAATAAAAGATATTAAGTCATAACAATTACAGCTTTGATTATCATTTTCTTATTTTATGTTTTGATCTATAAAATCCCCATTCTTGGTATTCTGTGTCAGATGTTTCCGTCATCTTCTTTCTCTTGATCCACACGTCTCTGGCTGCTTCTACCTTTGTTCACATTCCACTGGAAACCTTGAGAGAGTCCGGGTGATACCGGCCACAATCTCATCTGTCAGATCAGAGATCGCACAAAAACACAACAGAGACCTGAACGAGCAGCACAAGGCGTTCCCTTCGTCCCCTCCTGTGTGTATACTGCAGATCCTTCACCTACAACAGTGTTTCCCAACCAGTGTGCCTCCAGCTGTTGCAAAACTACAACTCCCAGCATGCCCGGACAGCCAAAGGTGCTGTGTGAGCAGAAATTGAAGAAACTGTCACAGCAAGGAAAAGGTTACACTAAGCACTGAAATGCTGATTTTGACAAGCTAAGGCAGTGTTTTCCAACCAAGGCGCCTCCAGCTGTTGCAAAACTACAACTTCCAGCATTACAATAATGGTGACTGGTGCTGTGTCCTGCTCTTTAGATATCTCCTCATTCTCTGCAGATTATCTCTCTGTCTGTAACGACATTGTTGACCATGTTCGTAGGTCAGTGTTTTTCAACCAGTGTGCCGCCAGCTGTTGCAAAACTTCAACTCCCATCATGCCCGGACAGCCGCTGGCTGTCCAGCCATGCTGGAAGTTGTAGTTTTGCAACAGTGGAGGCAACTTAGTTGGAAAACACTGCCTTAACTTGTCAAAAAGCAGCATTTTAGTGCTTAGTGTAACCCTTTCCTTGCTGTTGCAGTTTCTTTCATTTCTGCTCACACAGTACCTTTGGCGGTCCGGGCATGCTGGGAGTTGTAGTTTTGCAACAACTGGCGGAACACTGGTTGGGAAACACTGACCTACAAACAAGGTCGACAACGATACATACAGAGAGATGATCTGCAGAGAATGAGGAGATATCTAAAGGGCAGGACACAAAGCACCAGTCACCAATATTGTCCACAGGGCCAGTCTCTTTCATGTAAGACATGAGGTCTTGTAATTCCCCTGCTCATAGTTACAGTAGAATGTACACAGCTCCTGATATATGTCTGGAGGACCCTGGAATGTCTATAAAGGAAGTTCCTGGAGGACATTACTGGTGTCTGGACTTGGAGAGGTCACTCACCCCCAGTAAATACTAATTGATCATATATCTCAGGTCTGCACCCTCCTCGGCATTATGTCCATGATGAATTCCTGTGGCATACAAAAATTTCATTTAAAAAACAAACTAAACCCTACTGTATACATTGTAGTGAGGCTCCGAGCACCATACACCGCAAGAGACCAGGGGTCGTCCTTGTTAATTTGAAGAAGGAAATCATCACCAAATCTTTCCAAATAAAACTTGCAATGGTTAATTCTCTAAACCAGATATCTGAAACCATCTCAAGGGTAAAGAGAAGAAGACACAAGGTGTCCAGTTACAGCTCTCCT
This sequence comes from Hyla sarda, assembly GCF_029499605.1. NCBI lineage: Eukaryota > Metazoa > Chordata > Amphibia > Anura > Hylidae > Hyla > Hyla sarda. The sequence goes on along the minus strand of NC_079194.1, from coordinate 304,731,511 downwards.
CTAGGCACTGTAGGCTTTGGCTCAGTCATCCTATATTGGGGACCTCTCCTCTAGGCACTGTAGGCTCAGTCATCCTATATTAGGGAGTTCTCCTCTTGGCACTGTAGGCTTTGGCTCAGTCATCCTATATTGGGGACCTCTCCTCTAGGCACTGTAGGCTCAGTCATCCTATATTAGGGAGTTCTCCTCTTGGCACTGTAGGCTTTGGCTCAGTCATCCTATATTGGGGACCTCTCCTCTAGGCACTGTAGGCTCAGTCATCCTATATTAGGGAGTTCTCCTCTTGGCACTGTAGGTTTTGGCTCAGTCATCCTATATTGGGGACCTCTCCTCTAGGCTTTGGCTCAGTCATCCTATATTAGGGAGCTCTCCTTTAGACACTGTAAGCTTCGGCACAGCCATCCCACATTGTAGAGTTCTCCTCTAGGCACTGTAGGCTTCACGTCAGTCATCCTTTATTAGGGAGCTCTCCTCTAGGCACTGTAGGCTTCACCTCAGTCATCCTATATTAAGGAGCTCTCCTTTAAGCACTGTAAGCTTCGGCTCAGCCATCCTACATTGTAGAGTTCTCCTCTAGGCACTGTAGGCTTCAGCTCAGTCATCTGGTATCAGTGAGCTCTCCTCTAGGCACTGTAGACTACGGCTCAGTCATTATACATTGTAGAGTTCTCCTCTAGGCAATATAAGCTTCGCCACAGTCATCTAGTATCAGAGAACTCTCCTCAACTCACTGTAGGTCATGGCTCATCATTCTACATCATAGAGCTCTCCTCTAGACACTGTAGGCTTTGGCTCAGTCATCCTACCTTAGAGAGCTCTCCACTAGACACTGAAAACCTTGGAACAGTTGTCCTGTAGCAAAGAGCTCTCCTCTAGGCACTGTAGGCTTCAGCACAGTAGTCAAGTTTCAGAGAGCTCTCCTCTAAGCACCGAAGGCTCCGCCTCTCAACCTACATTGTAGAGCTCTCCACTAGGCACGGTAGGCTTTGGCTGTCATACATTGTAGACTCAGTCACCTGGTATCAGAATGCTCTCCTCTAGCCACTTTAGGCTATGGCTCAGTGATCCTATATTGTAGAGCTCTCCTTTAGGCACTATAGGATCCGGCTGTCATACATTGTAGAGCTCTCCTGTAGGAACTGTAGGCTCCAGCTTTCATTATACATTTTAGAGCTCTCCTATAGACACTGTAGGCTCCGGCTGTCATACATTGCAGAGCTCTTCTCTAGGCACTGTAGGCTCTGTCTGTCATTATACATCGTAGAGCTCTTCTACAGACACTGTAGGCTCCGGCTTTCATTATACATTGTAGAGCTCTTCTCTAGGCTCTGGCTGTCATTATACATTGTAAAGCTCTCCTATATAGACACTGTAGGCTCCGGCTGTCATTATACATTGTAGAGCTCTCCTTTAGGCACTGTAGGCTCTGGCTGTCATTATACATTGTAGAGCTCTCCTATAGACACTGTAGGCTCCGGCTGTCATTATACATTGTAGAGCTCTTCTATAGACACTGTAGGCTCTGGCTGTCATTATACATTGTAGAGCTCTTCTCTAGGCGCTGTAGGCTCTGGCTGTCATTATACATTGTAGAGCTCTTCTCTAGGCACTGTAGGCTCCGGCTGTCATTATACATTGTAGAGCTCTCCTTTAGGCACTGTAGGCTCTGGCTGTCATTATACATTGTAGAGCTCTTCTATAGACACTGTAGGCTCCGGCTGTCATTATACATTGTAGAGCTCTCCTATAGACACTGTAGGCTCCGGCTGTCATTATACATTGTAGAGCTCTCCTTTAGGCACTGTAGGCTCTGGCTGTCATTATACATTGTAGAGCTCTTCTATAGACACTGTAGGCTCTGGCTGTCATTATACATTGTAGAGCTCTTCTATAGACACTGTAGGCTCCGGCTGTCATTATACATTGTAGAGCTCTCCTTTAGACACAGTAGGCTCCGGCTGTCATTATACATTGTAGAGCTCTTCTATAGACACTGTAGGCTCCGGCTGTCATTATACATTGTAGAGCTCTTCTATAGACACTGTAGGCTCCGGCTGTCATTATACATTGTAGAGCTCTCCTATAGACACTGTAGGCTCCGGCTGTCATTATACATTGTAGAGCTCTCCTTTAGGCACTGTAGGCTCCGGCTGTCATCATACATTGTAGAGCTCTCCTTTAGACACAGTAGGCTCCGGCTGTCATTATACATTGTAGAGCTCTCCTATAGACACTGTAGGCTCCAGCTGTCATTATACATTGTAGAGCTCTCCTATAGACACTGTAGGCTCCAGCTGTCATTATACATTGTAGAGCTCTTCTATAGACACTGTAGGCTCCGGCTGTCATTATACATTGTAGAGCTCTTCTCTAGACACTGGCTGTCATTATACATTGTAGAGCTCTCCTATAGACACTGGCTGTCATTATACATTGTAGAGCTCTCCTTTAGACACTGTAGGCTCCGGCTGTCATTATACATTGTAGAGCTCTCCTATAGACACTGTAGGCTCCGGCTGTCATTATACATTGTAGAGCTCTCCTATAGACACAGTAGGCTCCGGCTGTCATTATACATTGTAGAGCTCGCCTTTAGACACAGTAGGCTCCGGCTATCATTATACATTGTAGAGCTCTCCTATAGACACTGAAGGCTTCTGTAAGGCTATTTTGACTTGGCCCCAACGCACGAAGCCATTGATAAATACTTTTGCTCTGATATTTTCTTGTAGGCTGAAGCTTGTAAAATGGAAGCCCCTTTATCCTTTTATTTAGAAACAATGTATCCGTTTACACAATTTATGGTGAACAATCTCTACAATGTATCTGCATTATTGTCCAAGAAAAGTGATTCCCAACTTTATTTCTGGAGGGGAAACCCAGAAAATTGATTACATTCCTGGAGACCCCCATTGTCCAGTGCTGCCCAACGGGGCTCGCTGTCAGGTCTATAGTTTTTGTCCAGCACTAGGACCTTGTACACACGTTCACTGCTTTGTAAAGTTTTTCTTAGCAGCTAAAGTAACATGAATCTTCCCTAATGGAAAAGTGACAGGTCTAGTAGGTGCAGTGTTCCCCCAGGGTAACTAGGAAGCTCTGTCCTAGACGTAGCTTGGAACTCACATGTGAATTTGGCTACTGTGTTGGCAACCTGTGATGCTGGGGCCGAGCGAGCAGGACAGGGAGGTGATGACAAGGTGACCTCCGAGGAGAGCGCAGGGTGACAGTCACCAGATCTTCTACAGCACATGTCTGTCTATAGAGATTAAAGGACGGCATTTATAGGGCACCTGTCAGAGCCTGTACACACCGGTCTGCAGGGCCGTACCCACTGCGCAATAGAAAGCTACCTATCCTGGATAGAGAAATGCTGTATTTACTTATTCAATGGAACAAAAATTATGTAAGATGACAGATATGAGATAGATAGATATGAGATAGATAGATAGATAGATATGAGATGGATAGATAGAGAGATAGATAGATATATCCAAGAAGAGCAGCACGACCTCAAATTTGTTCTGTAGCAGGTGCACGCTATGCGGGTGCCTGGGTTTGGGCTCCACTTGTAGTAGCAATCCAAAATAGCAGCACACAAAAAATGTGGTAAAAAAGGTGTATTTATTCCATTAATCCAGTGGAAAATTCAGTAGAGCAACGTTTCCGCGGCCTCTCTCCGCCATCAATGGCGGCGAGAGGCCGCGGAAACGTTGCTCTCCAGAATTTTGCACTGGATTAATGGAATAAATACACCTTTTTTACCACATTTTTTGTGTGCTGCTTTTTTGGATTGCTAGATAGATAGATATGAGATGGATAGATATGAGATGGATAGATATGGGATGGATAGATATGAGATAGATAGATATGGGATAGATAGATATGGGATAGATAGATATGGGATAGATAGATAGATATGGGATAGATAGATAGATATGGGATAGATAGATATGGGATAGATAGATATGGGATAGATAGATAGATATGGGATAGATAGATATGGGATAGATAGATAGATATGGGATAGATAGATAGATAGATAGAACGATAACGCAAGTCTTGTTCAGGGTGAAGGATGAAGCTCCATTACAGATGAGGTGATTTCTATTTAGCGGTCAGGATTTCCGTGTGCAGGATCAGGGCCAGGACAGTCAGCGCCGGCAGAACAATCACACATGGAAGGTCACCGCCGATGGCCACAACAAGGGATCTAACGCTTTGTTCTATTATTATTATTACTGCGGATCAGACATCAAAGAAAAGCTGCAAATAGATGATTCCGTCTGACCCTGGATCCGCAGATCACTGGGGCCCGACACTACATCTACGGTCCAGAGGAGCCGATGTCTAACCCTTTCTTTATGTAACAGACATGAAACAAAGGTATTAAAATGGAAACATAAGAGAGACGACATCTATTCCCGTGTCCTGCACATATCGTCCTCTCACTATTTATATTTCACCAGTTTGTGCCTTTACCTCCTGCAGGAATAATACAGGGATAATCCGTACCAGGTGTGATCGCCATCGCTGCCGCCTCCCCCGAAGTCAAAGGAATTCTAAGAGCGCCATGTACATCACCACTGACTTGTTTATCTGTCGGTGACATTTTCTGCTGGATGTTTACTAAGCGCACCATGCCGGAGATCTGAGAACGCTTACACATTCCTCACGAGACGCGGACGGAAGACTCAGCATAGCCAGCAATACTCCATAAACATACATAACGAGAACTCATCGGGCATCAATCTGTCATGTTCTGGTCCCAACAAGAAGGGTCCCCTGGACTTGGTTATAGGGTAAATGCAGAAGAACTGCGTGTGCCTGAAGTGCACCCTCTTATAACCAAATCTCCCAAAGGGGACTCCCAGGGTTTACAATCCAACTTTTCAAACTCTTTCAAATTCCCATCAGGGCTCTCACCCTCCGGGACTAATAATTCCCAACTAGGGAACCCCTTAACTTGTTTTGTATAAAACTTCTCTTCATTGTTTTTCTTAAAATTTAAAAAAATATGACAAAAAACTAAATATACACGTGTGATTTAAAATCACAGAATTCTGGATCCCTGATTATTGGAGCGCATGCTCCTAACGCTCAACCAAATAGCCAATAGCCTAATAGTTCCCTACAGGGAAGCTATATTAAGGAGCTCTCCTCTAGGCACTGTAGGCTTTGGCTCAGTCATCCTATATTAGGGAGCTCTCCTCTAGGCACTGTAGGCTTCACCTCAGTCATCCAATATTAGGGAGCTCTCCTCTAGGCACTGTAGGCTTCACCTCAGTCATCCTGTATTAGGGAGCTCTCCTCTAGGCACTGGAAGCTTTGGCTAAGTCATCCTATATTATTGGCGTTCTCCCCTAAGCACTGTAGGCTTCACGTCAGTCATCCTATATTAGGGAGCTCTCCTCTAGGCACTGTAGGCTTTGGCTCAGTCATCCTATATTAGGGAGCTCTCCTCTAGGCACTGTAGGCTTTGGCTCAGTCATCCTATATTAGGGAGCTCTCCTCTAGGCACTGTAGGCTTTGGCTCAGTCATCCTATATTAGGGAGCTCTCCTCTAGGCACTGTAGGCTTTGGCTCAGTCATCCTATATTAGGGAGCTCTCCTCTAGGCACTGTAGGCTTTGGCTCAGTCATCCTATATTAGGGAGTTCTCCTCCTGGCACTGTAGGCTTTGGCTCAGTCATCCTATATTAGGGAGCTCTCCTCTAGGCACTGTAGGCTTTGGCTCAGTCATCCTATATTAGGGAGCTCTCCGCTAAGCACTGTAGGCTTTTCCTCAGTCATCCTGTATTGGGGAGCTCTCCTCTAGGCACTGTAGGCTTTGGCTCAGTCATCCTATATTAGGGAGTTCTCCTCTAGGCACTGTAGGCTTTGGCTCAGTCATCCTATATTAGGGAAGTCTCCTCTAGACACTGTAGGCTTTGGCTCAGTCATCCTATATTAGGGAGCTCTCCTCTAGACACTGTAGGCTTTGGCTCAGTCATCCTATATTAGGGAGCTCTCCTCTAGGCACTGTAGGCTTTACCTCAGTCATCCTGTATTAGGGAGCTCTCCTCTTGGCACTGTAGGCTTTACCTCAGTCATCCTATATTAGGGAGCTCTCATCTACGCACTGTAGGCTTTACCTCAGTCATCCTATATTAGGGAGCTCTCATCTACGCACTGGAAGCTTTGGCTCAGTCATCCTATATTATTGGAGTTCTCCGCTAAGCACTGTAGGCTTCCCCTCAGTCATCCTATATTAGGGAGCTCTCATCTAGGCACTGTAGGCTTTGGCTCAGTCATCCTATATTAGGGAGCTTTCTTCTAGACACTGTAGGCTTTGGCTCAGTCATCCTATATTAGGGAGCTCTCCGCTAAGCGCTGTAGGCTTTGGCTCAGTCATCCTATATTAGGAAGCTCTCCTCTAGGCACTGTAGGCTTTGGCTCAGTCATCCTATATTAGGGAGCTTTCTTCTAGACACTGTAGGCTTTGGCTCAGTCATCCTATATAGGGAGCTCTCTGCTAAGCACTGTAGGCTTTGGCTCAGTCATCCTATTTTAGGGAGCTCTCATCTAGGCACTGTAGGCTTTGGCTCAGTCATCTTATATTAGGGAGTTCTCCTCCTGGCACTGTAGGCTTTGGCTCAGTCATCCTATATTAGGGAGCTCTCATCTAGGAACTGTAGGCTTTGGCTCAGTCATCCTATATTAGGGAGCTCTCCGCTAAGCACTGTAGGCTTTACCTCAGTCATCCTGTATTAGGGAGCTTTCCTCTAGACACTGTAGGCTTTGGCTCAGTCATCCTATATTAGGGAGTTCTCCTCTAGGCACTGTAGGCTTTACCTCAGTCATCCTGTATTAGGGAGCTCTCCTCTTGGCACTGTAGGCTTTACCTCAGTCAACCTATATTAGGGAGCTCTCCTCTAGGCACTGGAAGCTTTGGCTCAGTCATCCTATATTATTGGAGTTCTCCGCTAAGCACTGTAGGCTTCCCCTCAGTCATCCTATATTAGGGAGCTCTCCGCCAAGCACTGTAGGCTTTGGCTCAGTCATCCTATATTAGGGAGCTCTCCTCTAGGCACTGTAGGCTTTGGCTCAGTCATCCAATATTAGGGAAATCTCCTCTAGACACTGCAGGCTTTGGCTCATTCATCCTATATTAGGGAGCTCTCCGCTAAGCACTGTAGGCTTCCCCTCAGTCATCCTATATTAGGGAGCTCTCCGCCAAGCACTGTAGGCTTTGGCTCAGTCATCCTATATTAGGGAGCTCTCCTCTAGGCACTGTAGGCTTTGGCTCAGTCATCCAATATTAGGGAAATCTCCTCTAGACACTGCAGGCTTTGGCTCATTCATCCTATATTAGGGAGCTCTCCTCTAGGCACTGTAGGCTTTGGCTCAGTCATCCAATATTAGGGAGATCTCCTCTAGACACTGCAGGCTTTGGCTCATTCATCCTATATTAGGGAGCTCTCCGCTAAGCACTGTAGGCTTTGGCTCAGTCATCCTATATTAGGGAGCTCTCATCTAGGCACTGTAGGCTTTGGCTCAGTCATCCTATATTAGGGAGCTCTCCGCTAAGCACTGTAGGCTTTGGCTCAGTCATCTTATATTAGGGAGTTCTCCTCCTGGCACTGTAGGCTTTGGCTCAGTCATCTTATATTAGGGAGTTCTCCTCCTGGCACTGTAGGCTCTCATCCTATATAAGAGATACCTCTTCTAGACACTGTAGGCTTTGGCTCAGTCATTCTATATTAGGGAGTTCTCCTTTAGGCACTGTTGGCTCAGTCCTCCAGTATGGGAGAGCTCTCAGAAGACGTAAGATGCAACTGGAGACAACATGACTTATCGGCACCAATCTGTGATGTTCTGGTCCCCTGGACTTGATTTCCGGTTTGTTGCACATTTCCTGGTCTCCGATACGGTGTTACTCCTCACTGAACTTCTACTATTCTACTTCTGAACTAGGAAGCTCTGGATGAACAAACCCTCTGAAAAAAAGAGAGACCAGCAGGGCATGTATTTAGAGCGGGAGGACAAAATGTTTGGATGCACTAACACCCGGCAGGAACGGAGAACAATCCCTGACATGATAAGAAGATGAGAGCGCCCAGTTCATCTACACGAGAAGGAAGGAAGCGTCTGAGAACATGCACGCCGGCCGCGAGCGCTCACCACATTCCTACCGTGGCCCCTGAATTCCCACTAGCGGTCGCTCCGCAGCTCGCTGTGACTTTGGAGATTCTCCATGTCAAATTCCTGCAAACAGATGTGGATTTTCTTGTATATACAACAAGTCCCCGATCCCCGTTTCTGGAATAAGAAGGGAATTTTCCACAAAGGGAAATTCAATTATTTTGTAAAAGATTCAACATCACAAATAGAAAACAAAAGAGGAAAAAAAATATCATAAAAAGTCCCAAATCTGATTATTTCCTATTTCATCCTTTGGCCTAAAGTCCTGGGCTCCAAAAAAAACCCTCAGATTAATTGTATAAAGTTGTTTATAATGTTGGGGAGGGGTACTGAGAATTGGTAGGGGCCACATACGTGACAAATTTTCGGGACATTTGGTATTTAATTTAGGATGTTTTTTAAATTTTAGAGTTTTTTCTCTCTTATTAGTTCCATCATTTTTTTTCCTATAGTAAACACGAATGATACAACGTATGTACACAGTGACCTCACCAGCAGAATAGTGAGTACAGCTCTGGAGTATAATACAAGATATAACTCAGGATCAGTACAGGATAAGTAATGTAATGTATGTACACAGTGACCTCACCAGCAGAATAGTGAGTACAGCTCTGGAGTATAATACAAGATATAACTCAGGATCAGTACAGGATAAGTAATGTAATGTATGTACACAGTGACCTCCCCAGCAGAATAGTGAGTACAGCTCTGGAGTATAATACAGGATATAACTCAGGATCAGTACAGGATAAGTAATGTAATGTATGTACACAGTGACCACACCAGCAGAATAGTGAGTACAGCTCTGGAGTATAATACAAGATATAACTCAGGATCAGTACAGGATAAGTAATGTAATGTATGTACACAGTAACCACACCAGCAGAATAGTGAGTGCAGCTCTGGGGTATAATACAGGATATAACTCAGGATCAGTACAGGATAAGTAATGTATGTATACAGTGACCTCACCAGCAGAATAGTGAGTACAGCTCTGGGGTATAATACAGGATATAACTCAGGATCAGTACAGGATAAGTAATGTATGTATACAGTGACCTCACCAGCAGAATAGTGAGTACAGCTCTGGAGTATAATACAGGATATAAATTAGGATCAGTACAGGATAAGTAATGTAATGTATGTACCCAGTGACCCCACCAGCAGAATAGTGAGTACAGCTCTGGGGTATAATACAGGATATAACTCAGGATCAGTACAGGATAAGTAATGTAATGTATGTATACAGTGACCTCACCAGCAGAATAGTGAGTACAGCTCTGGAGTATAATACAGGATATAACTCAGGATCAGTACAGGATAAGTAATGTAATGTATGTACACAGTGACCTCACCAGCAGAATAGTGAGTGCAGCTCTGGGGTATAATACAGGATATAACTCAGGATCAGTACAGGATAAGTAATGTAATGTATATACACAGTGATCTCACCAGCAGAATAGTGAGTACAGCTCTGGAGTATAATACAGGATATAACTCAGGATCAGTACAGGATAAGTAATGTAATGTATGTACACAGTGACCTCACCAGCAGAATAGTGAGTACAGCTCTGGAGTATAATACAGGATATAACTCAGGATCAGTACAGGATAAGTAATGTAATGTATGTACACAGTGACCCCACCGGCAGAATAGTGAGTACAGCTCTGGGGTATAATACAGGATATAACTCAGGATCAGTACAGGATAAGTAATGTAATGTATGTACACAGTGACCTCAACAGCAGAATAGTGAGTACAGCTCTGGAGTATAATACAGGATATAACTCAGGATCAGTACAGGATAAGTAATGTAATGTATGTACACAGTGACCTCACCAGCAGAATAGTGAGTACAGCTCTGGGGTATAATACAGGATATAACTCAGGATCAGTACAGGATAAGTAATGTAATGTATGTACACAGTGACCTCACCAGCAGAATAGTGAGTACAGCTCTGGGGTATAATACAGGAAAGCTATAAAGTCCTATTTCAAGCATTCTCTGAGTGAAGGACATGTTGATGACTACATTCTCTGCTATGGTGAATACATAAACCATCAGTCGCATTCCTCACATGACTAAACCATAGCGCTGACATTTCTCCGCTTCCTGTGATTTTGGGGGGGGGGGGCTGTTAATGTTGCTGAGTAATAATTGTACGTGACTGACAGCAGAGACAGTAAACAGGGAACACAGCCCAGTGCTTATACATATACTATATACACTTACTATATACCTATACATATACTATATACACTTACTATATACCTATACATATACTATATACACTTACCATATACCTATACATATACTATATACACTTACCATATACCTATACATATACTATATACACTTACCATATACCTATACATATACTATATACACTTACCATATACCTATACATATACTATATACACTTACCATATACCTATACATATACTATATACACTTACCATATACCTATACATATACTATATACACTTACTATATACTTATACATATACTATATACACTTACTATATACCTATACATATACTATATACACTTACTATATACCTATACTATATACACTTACCATATACCTATACATATACTATATACACTTACCATATACCTATACATATACTATATACACTTACTATATACCTATACATATACTATATACACTTACTATATACCTATACATATACTATATACACTTACTATATATACCTATACATATACTATATACACTTACTATATACTTATACATATACTATATACTTATACATATACTATATACACTTACTATATACTTATACATATACTGTGCTATGTTCCAATGGTGCATGGTACCAATAATATGGGATGTATCTACCATGTGACCCATCGTGATGATTTAAGCAGCACTTTACTGTACACTGCACTAAGGATTTTCTGACTCCAGATACAAACTGTTTCCTTCTACATCACAAGACCAAGGATTGCAGTAACATGTTTATTCCCTTGCGCAAAATTATCAAGAAGTTTACAACCCATGGCACTGTAGATAATCTCCCTGGGCGTGGACGGAAGAGAGAAATTGATGAAAGGTGTCAATGCAGAATAGTCCTAATGGTGGATAAGCAGCCCCAAACAAGTTCCAAAGATATTCAAGCTGTCCTGCAGGCTCAGGGAGCATCAGTGTCAGAGCGAACTATCCGTCCACATTTAAATGAAATGAAACGCTATGGAGGAGACCCAGGAGGACCCCACTATGGAGGAGACCCAGGAGGACCCCACTATGGAGGAGACCCAGGAGGACCCCACTATGGAGGAGACCCAGGAGGACCCCACTATGGAGGAGACCCAGGAGGACCCCGCTATGGAGGAGACCCAGGAGGACCCCGCTATGGAGGAGACCCAGGAGGACCCCACTATGGAGGAGACCCAGGAGGACCCCACTATGGAGGAGACCCTGGAGGACCCCACTATGGAGGAGACCCTGGAGGACCCCACTATGGAGGAGACCCTGGAGGACCCCACTATGGAGGAGACCCTGGAGGACCCCACTATGGAGGAGACCCAGAAGGACCCCACTATGGAGGAGACCCAGAAGGACCCCACTATGGAGGAGACCCAGAAGGACCCCACTATGGAGGAG